>NW_024070197.1:5992436-6019316 GCF_014754425.2 Oryx dammah
ATGTGATGAGTGTGGCAAGGCCTTTCGTGTAAAGTCAACCCTTTTAACGCATCAGACAGTTCATACTGGTGAGAAACCTTACAAATGTGATGAGTGTGGAAAAGTCTTCGGTCAAAAACCACATCTTCAACTTCACTGGAGAATTCATACTGGAGAAAGACCTTTCAGATGTAATGAGTGTGGCAAGTTCTTCAGTCAAAATTCACACCTTAAAAGACATCGGAGAATACATATAGAGAAACCTTTAAAATATTTTGAGTGTGGAAAATCCTTTTCTCAGGTCTCAGCACTCACTAAACATCAGAAAATCCATACATGAGAGAAACTCATGTGAATGTGGTATATGGTAGAAGTCTTCAAAATTCAAAGTTCAAAATTCATACCCTACTGTTGCTCAGAGAATTCATACTACTGAGAAACCATACAAATATCATGAGTGTGGCAACATCTTAGGCTTCATGAGAACATTCATACTGGATAGAAGCCATATATATATGTATTTATTAGTCAGGTCTTTAGAACATGAATTCATTCTAGAAAGACTCCTCACCACTTTCACAGATTTTTTAAAAAAATAATAATAACCCTATCCTCACATCTCACCAGTAGTACCAGAGTATTTATCCTGGAGAAAACACACAGCAATGTAATGTGTGTGGCAAGGATCTTACCCAAAAGTCACAAGATAGGAACATAGTGGAGCCATACTTCCCAGACTCAGTGGTTGTGGCAAATCCTTTACCTTTTTCACTATATGTATTCTCTGATGACTTTAGTTCAGGTACTCAGCAATTGCAGTAAGTCCATATTTGAAGAGAAGCTATAGAGATCTTTTCGTGTAAAAGAAACCCGGATTCTAACTCAGCAAAGATGATTCTTTGGGAGAGTAATCCACTATCTTTTTGGTCTCCTGGCTTTCTGAATAAAGTCACTATTTCTTGCCCAACAAGTAGTCTCTCAGTTTATTGGCCTGTTATGTGGTGAGCTCTAAGAGCTTGGCTTTGGTAATACATTGATCAAATGCATTTGCTACATGCGTTTCATGATGTTCTATGGGAAGGAATCAGTGAGATGAAGGGACCGACTTCATTAGATACGATTCACTCACATCCGTGTTTCCTTGAAAAACACACAGCCTCAATTACGAAATTTAATAGTGTTTATGAATTAGCAACAGGGAGGGTGGAAAATAATGTAAAACTAGAACATGACTCATCACGGTCAGTAGGATCAGGAAGCCCTTCCGTACATAGTCCAGCCTGTTATAAAACATAACGTTCTACCAACTGACCTTGAACAGAGTAGGCAAGATGTTAAAAGGCCTGGGCTTTTCGTAGAAGGAGAGGGACAGTTACCAGGGACTGATGGTGTGCTAGGAACAATGCATAGGAATAGGGTCATATTCTCCATTGGATAGAACTAACTGTTGTATGTGTGATTAAAGAAGAGTCACTCTTATTTGTGGAAATTGAAGACAGAGCTGTCACAGTCTTTGTAGACTGGGACCTGGGGACTGGAGTCGATGAGAAGAAGGAAGCAGGGGACCCAAGTCTCGAGTGAAACAAGGGTGCTTTATTTGCAGAAACACATGTTTATATATCTTCATACAAGGCAGCTTTAGGCAGTAAAAAAAAATTGAGGAAAAATAAAGCCAAGCAAATAACAATCTTGAAAGGGCCAGAAAGCATTCCATATCCTGAGAAAGAGGGGCATAACTGAATAGATTACCTTCAAGTAAAAGGTCACTGAAGGGAGTCACTGAAAGGAATCCAGGCAGATGCCCTTTCTCATCATTTCAGTCCTGAGAACTGCATGCAGCTTTGCTTGTTCCTTTTTCCAGGAACTGATAAGGAATAGAGTCCTTGAGAAACAGCACACAAAAGAAGAAAATATCAGGTTGGATCTTTTAAAGTTGAATATCTCCTGACAGTTCCCCCTTTTTTACTTTTTCGTAATTGGGGATGACTCTAGATACTTTTGTGAAAAAGGCCCTGACCAAGTGAATTTGTTTAGTTTGAACAATTTTAGTTGAAAAACATCAGTATATTACAAATATAATCACCAGGATAATTATCAGCATTATAGTTCCAGATCCAATATTATGTGTAATGCCTTGAAACCATCTTTGAGGGTCTAGCCCAGATAATTGATCAGCTAGCTGTTCAGCTAAGGTTTCCAAATTGTTGGAAGAGGGTAGACTCTTAGAAAAGGTTTCAAGGATTTCCTTTTGCAACAATTGTACATTTAAGGAAGCATTATTATGCATATCTTCCAAATGAAATTTGACTTTTTCCCAATTGTAAGCACTATGGTTGAACCGAAGAGAAGTGATACAAAATTGAGTAGAATTCCAATCCAATTTAATACTTGTTTTTGTAAATCTATTAATTGATCTCCAACCCATTGGATGGCTGTTTTTAATTCCTGAATTTTATCTTGAACTTTTGCATCTCTCTGAACCTGAGTGACCCATAAGGTTTTGTGTTTGAATTGAAGTTTGTAAAGCAGTGTCTGCGACAGCGGCAGTGGTGCAAATGGCTTTTAACCCCAAAATGCCAAGAATCAAGCATCTAATTAATCACTCAGATCATCAGAGTAATTTAGTGAATAACTGGAAGGTAAGTCTTGCCATGGGACCCTCTTTCCAGGGTCGTTGGAGATCTACTGGCAACCACAGACTACGTCAAGGTCGAAGAATCAAAAGAGATTCATTTTTTTAGACAAATAGAGAAATTAAGTCAAGTATACAATTTGCAATCTATACAAGTCACAGAACGTAAAGTCTTATTAAATTTTAAGTTTCCTATGGTAATAACAAAAGGAAGGGGAACACAAGCTTGTATAAAATACGAATGATTATAATGGAAGGAGTAACTATGACCATGACTGGTCCCTGTGAAATATCCAGTCCAAGTTCCAAGTTTTTCAGCATTTGTAGCACGTTTCCAGATGTCCCATTGTTCAGGCCCAGTTTGTTTTTTGAGGACAAGTTGAGGGCGAGGAGGTGCCATTCCACCATCAAGCCAGCCAAGGAGTCGTTTATCATGGAAGTGTTCCCTGTTACTTGAGTAACCACACATAGTAGTGTTAACATCATCTGAGCAGTTCGATAACCACATACCATAGGGTCCCCAATCAACAATGGTGTAATTGGCCACAAACATTAATTTCCGTGACTTAGCTTGATATATATCTCAATAAACAGGAGTATATTTAAAATCCTTAGAAGTAAACCCCTTACATTCGAACTTTTGTCCTTGTCCTACAGTGCTGGTAGTATTGACATGGTGGTTCTCATAAAAGGACAGGCCAGTAAACAGTCTAAACAATGTGTGGAAGTTCTTTTTTGGAGGCAGGATGAAAGCCCACGTTTGTCGACTAACATTAATACATAATTCTGCTGGGCCCATGCATAAAGGAAGGATTTTATAGCCTAGAGAAATGTGAATCAATCTTCCTTCATCCTCAGGATGAGAGGGCCCCTCCAAGCTCCAAGGAGGAGGCATATGTACTGAGTCATTAGTGGATACAACCGGTCCTATATCTGTCCTTTGTACAACCTGCAGTAAAGGGGGGTTAGGTATATAAGGCTAATAAGTGTGATTAATCAAGTCAGCCTGAGCAGGGGAAGCAAAAGCAAGCATAGTGACAAAAAATATTTTCAGGATTCCGAGGCATTCCCTGTTGAGAAACCAGATTTTCAGCTTGATTAGTAAGGGTTTTTATCTGTCCCCAGGTTGGGAGATCATAAGGTTGATGACCTTGATTGTGGCGTTTCTTGGAAATTTTTAAAGTCGCCATGGCTTGTACTGGAAACTCCTCCTCCTGGGGATTTCACCGTTTCTTCTCTATCTTGAATGCTGGTGGCTCCCCTGGGGTGGATCTTCCGAAGAGGGAGCCAACTGACTTCGTTGGGTCCATCTGGAGAAATACAAGCATACCTCTTTCCCTGAAATATTAATTTTCCAGATTTCCATTGTTTAGTTAGCCTGTCTTGATACCAAATGGGCAGAGGAAGGGAGGTATCCTTCAATGCATCAAAAAGTTTTTCTGCTTCGTCAAAATATCCCCTTGTGGCAAGTTTAAAAAATTTAAACAAAGCTGTATTAACAATAGTTATAGGATTAAGGAATATATTGTGTTAGAATCAGTCAGGGTCCTTTAATGGACCGGAACCTGGTGGTCCGGAGTCGACGATAAGAAAGTGAAAGACATGGGAACCCAAGCTCTGATGGAGCAAAGATGCTTTAATGATCTTTCTGTGAGTATATATAGGCTGTTGTACAAGAAATTTCTTTTGATAATGATAAAGATCAGAAAACCAAATGTACAACAACCATTACCAAGGGATTCATAATGGTCACAAGTTCAGGAGACAATCCATATCTTAAGAGGTTCGAGACTAAGCAGTTTTGTCACAAGGAGAATGTTTACTGAAGTCGTTTCAAGCCTGTCTCATGCTATGACCTCAGTCCTGGGAGCGGCGTGCTGCTCCACTGGTTTCTGACAACAGAAACTGATAAGGAACAGGATTTACGAGGAACAGCACATAGGAATCCTCCTGTTAAACATTCCCTGACAATTCCCCCTTATTTATAATATTTGTAAAAAGGGTTCTGACCATTTGAGTTTGTTTAGTTTTAACAATTTTTTCATGAAGGCAGTGGTGAATGACAAATATAATTGTCAAGACGATCACCAAAATTACAGTTCCAGACCCAGTGCTGTGAGTAACGCTTTGAAACCATCCGCGTGGGTCTAACCCAGATAATTGATCAGCTAGTTGTTCAGCTAAAGTTTCCAAATTTGTGGAAGAGGGCAGATTTTTTTAAAAGGTTTCAAAGATTTCTTTTTGTAATAATTGTACATTCAGAGAGGAATTATCATGTTTATTTGGTAAATGAAATTTGATTTGTTCCCAGTTGTAGGTATTATTATTGAATTGAACAGGAGTAACACAAAATTGAGTAGAATTCCAATCACATTTTAGCATCACCTGTTTTTGTACATCTATTAATTGATCTCCAGCCCATTTGATGACTCTTTTTAGTTCCTGTATTTCATCTTGAATATCCTCATCTATCTGAGCCTGAGTGGCCCACATAGTATGAGCATCTTTAGTCCAATTTTGGATAAAGTTATGTGTTTGAATTGAGGTTTGTAAAGCAATGCCAGTGACGGCAGCAGTGGTGCAAATAGCTATTAATCCCAAAATGCCAAGAATCACCCATCCAATGAATCGTTTAGATCACTGGAGCAGCTTAATAAGTAACCGGGAAGCAAGTCCAGCCATGGGACCTTCTTCCCAGGGCCGCTGGAGATTTATTGGTAACCACAGACTACGTCGAGATCGAAGAATAAAAAAGGATTCATTTCTTAAGGAAACAGAAGAGTTAAGACATGTATATAATTTGCAATTTATACAAGTAACAAAACGTAAAGTCTTGTTGAATTGTAAACTTCCTATAGCTAGAACAAAAGGAAGGGGAACACAAGCTTGTATGAAATAGAATTGATTATAATGAAAGAAATAGTCTCTATGACTACAATTGGTCCCTGTGAACTGTCCAGTCCAAGTCCCAAGTTCTTCCGTGCTCGCAGCAAGTTTCCAGGTGTCCCACTGTTCAGGCCCAATCTCTTTATCGAGGACGATTCGAGGACGAGGTGGGTGCCATTCCACCATCAAGCCAGCCAAGGAGTCCTTTCTCATGGTAATGTCCCATTATAGTGCTACTAACCTTCTATGCTACTTGAGTAGCATAATCACATACAGTACTGTTAATATCATCTGAGCAGTTAGATAACCACATACCATGGGGTCCCCAATTGACAATTGTATGATTAGCCACAAACATTAATTTTCCTGATTTGGCCTGATATTTGTCTCAATGAACCGGAATATATTTAAAGTTCTTATTAGTAAACCCTTTGCATAGTGTTCTTTGTTCTTTCCCTGAAGTTTCACTAGGATAAACATGGTTCACGGACAAAAAGGGCAGTAAATAATCTAAGCAATGTCTGAAAGTCCTCTTTTGGAGGCAGGGCAAAAGCCCAAGTTTGTCCGCTAACGTTTATGCATAATTTTGCTGGGCCCATACACAAAGGAAGGACTTCATAACCTAAAAAGATATTAATTAGTTTCCCTTCTTCTTCAGGGTGTGATGGCCCTTTAAGGCTCCAGGGAGAAGGCATATGTATGGAGTCATCGGTTAATATGATTGGTCCTTTCTCCGTCCATTCTACAACCTGAAGTAAAGGGGGCTTTTGTATGTAAGCCCAGTAAGTGTGATTGATTAGTTCAGCTTGAGCGGGCGAGCGGGCGCAGGGGGCTGGGGTGGGGGTCGGGGGGAGGCGCAAGCAAGCAAAGCAAACAGGGCAAAAAAATATTTTCAGGACTCCGAGGCATTCTCGAGAAACCGGATTTTCAGCTTGATGAGTAAGGGTTTTTATCTGTCGCCAAGAGGGGAGATCATAAGGTTGATGCCACTGAGGGCAGTGCTTTCTGGAGATCTTTAGAGCTGCCATGGTCTGTATTGGAATTTCTTCCTCCTGGGGTTATTGTTGTCTTGCCTCTATGTTGAAGGCCGGTGCCCCCCTTGGGTTGGCTCTTCCAAAGAGGAAGCCATGTGAGTTCGTTGGATCCATCTGGGGAAATACAAGCATACCCCTTTCCCTATAAGATTAATTTCCCAGATTTCCATTGTTTATTCAACCTGTCTTGGTACCAAATGGGAAGAGGAAGAGAAGAGTCCTTCAATTTCTCGAAATGTTTTTCTGCTCATGTCAAGATATCTCCTTGCTGCTGCTGCTGCTGCTGCTAAGTCTCTTCAGTTGTGTCCAACTCTGTGTGACCCCATAGACAGCAGCCCACCAGGCTCCCCCATCCCTGGGATTCTCCAGGCAAGAACACCAGAGTGGGTTGCCATTTCCTTCTCCAATGCATGAAAGTCAAAAGTGAAAGTGAAGTCACTCAGTCGTGTCCGACTCTTGTCGACCCCATGGACTGCAGCCTACCAGGCTCCTCCGTCCATGGCATTTTCCAGGCAAGAGTACTGGAGTAGGGTGCCATTGCCTTCTCCATATCTCCTTGCAGTAAGTTAAAAAAAAAATTAAATAAAGCTATATAACTAAGGTTTAAAGAATATATTGCATTGGAATCTAGTAAAGTCTGTTCTGGATAAGGAAGACAAAGTGTTCCTGTGTATTCCCCCTTATTTAATTTTTTATTTGCAGTTTCAGTGTGTGATGTGTTTGATTAACTATGTCTTGTGTTTGTGGATTATAAGAAATGTCTGTAATCTGTTTAATAGAGAATGAATGTAAAAACTGTTTGAACTGCTTAGAAATATAGGCAGGGCCAATGTCTGTTTTTATAGAATTAGGTGTTCTGATTATTGCAAAGTAAGCTAACAGGTGGATTATATCATGTCGTGTATTTCACCTCAGAGAGGTGTGGCCCATATAAAAGAAGAATTTGTATCTATTGAGACATGTAAGAAGGAAGAGAAAGAAAGTTCAGAGCAATGAGTTACATCTATTTGCCATAAAGTTCTCTTTCATTTGTCAGAAACCTTTTTTATATGTTTGTATTCATCATTTTATTAGCCATTTCTTATATCTTTTTATTAAAAGCATACATCTTTTCTTTAGCAAATATGAAGTGTCTTGTATATTAGCATTTTATAGATTGGCAAATATATTTCTTATATATTTATTTTTATATAAATATATATTTCTCTATATATTTATTAATAGTCTAAAATCTCTTTAGTTTTTCTGTAAGAAAAACTTTTTGTAAGAGGAAGTTAGTGTTCAGTAATTAATGTTTTAAAATCTTTATTTGGAAATGACCTCGCTATTTAATAAACTTTTATTATTTCGTTTAGTACAATTTTACGAATTTAAGTTACTCCAATCCTAAGAGATTATTTTAGATAGACATTTTGAAAATATAATTATTTTTATTAGAGTTTCTCTAAAAGTTTTCATATCCTTTTTATATATATATATATAAATATATATATAAAGAGTTACTTTTTGTTGACAAACTTAGTTTACCTTAAATCTAGGCACAATAAAAGTATTATATAATGATGATTTAACACGTCTTAATTAGATTAGCAAACAATTATATTTTAATGTAAATAAACATTATATTTAATATTGAATATTTTTCAGTTCACATGAACTTGAATTTAAGTAGAGCTCATTAATTTCATATTATCCAAAAACAAAGACATACATTGAGACATAGATAATTTTAGATAGACAGATATAGTTTTCCGCTTCAAATTTTAAATATCTTATATATATATATATATATATATATTTTTTTTTTTTTTTCTGAGTTCCACCAATTTGTTTATGGCTGGAATCCCAGATAGAGTGGACTGTGTATCCCAAGAACATGATAAGAGTTAACTTTAGGTTTTTTCTTAAGCCTGTTTTTGTTTCCCAGGCAGAATTGGAGCTCCAAAAAAGTATTTTAACATTAACCTTTTCCTAACCACATGTAAGAAGAACTGGTTTTGCAATTTGAAAAAAGATTTTATTTTAATCATTTTTTTCTGGAGTCTAAAGAATATCATGGCCATTTAGTGTCAAAAATATCACTTCTTCTTTTTGTAGTTACAGTATATTATTAATGATACATGCATGAGGGAATTGCTGTCACATTGGATGTAAAGCCTTGGCTACAAAATTTTGACAAATAGTAGGACTGTTAAGTATACATTGAGGTAACACAGTCTATTGAAATCTCTTATGAGGCCCAATGTGATTAGGAAAAGGGAGAGTGCCAGGATAAGTCCTTGCAGGATCCAGGGAAACCCGAAGGAGAAACGGCGTCGGCGAATGATTTAGAGAGAGAGAAGGAAAGAATGTTGTAGATAAGCAAATAGAGGAGAAAAAGAGGCTGATATTCCTTGGTTTACACAGAAAGCTAATAAAGTCTTAAAAGCCCAGGCAGGAAAGTGAACGCAGAGAGCCTCTGTGTTCCAAGGGATCAGCCTGAAAAAGACAGGGAGAGAGAAAAAAAGAAAAACATGGGGTGACCAAGCTTCTTCGGTGAGCGAGGCCCATTATTTTTATTTTTAAAAGGGACTTTTATACCTTAACTTGTACATAGAGGGAAATGAAAGATGCAAAGTCACACAGAGTTAGCCCAAACATTACATCTGTTTTGTCTTTATCAAAACGAGGATTTCTTCTGCATAACTTTCCCATAAACAATATTGTGTATATTATCTTCTGGCCTTGGAGGCCTGTGAACATTTTATGACCCTCTTTTGATAAAGGCTGCTCAACCAGAAAACTTATTTTCCCTTGAAATGTTTTTTCTCTGTATTTCTAATCTATGTCAGCCTCAGAAAATGTTAAAGAGAGTTACATTTCTCATGGAGCAAAGGTGCAGTAAGTTACAAGAAAGAAAGAACCAGTTAGCTCAAAAGTCTGATATGGTTAATTCCAAAGCTACACTTGTGTTTCTTACATTCCAACTATGTTAACTAATGCACTCCCAGGTGCACAGTGGATAAGAGATATGGGAACTTACCAACAAGCATTGGCCCGATAATGAAATCCTACACCAGCATTACTCTAATAGTTTTTAACTCTTTGAAAGGCTATGTTTTAGGCTTCCCGTGCCTCTCACAGTTGGGAGGCTGTGAACAATCATATGTGTAGCTGCAAGAGTCTGGATAAACCTGCCAAGCAGGCTAGAATGCTAACATAGGGGGTTTGATTTGAAATATTCCTCTCATGTCCAGGAGACTTATTAGCTAGAGCCCTAAGTTGATTTTTCCAGAGATAAGTGGTTGGGGATAGCCACCTGTATGTCAGGAGAGTTGGTGAAAGGCACAAAATTGTAAGACAGACAGATTCTGGTTTTGGAGTAGATGCTCAAGCTGGTTTAGGGAGCCCCTCGAATCCTGAAGCCTTGCTTAACAGTTCTCGTCCACATGAGCTTGTCATGGATGGGATATCCCGTGCTGGCTCCCGGCAGGAGAGAGAAAGTGAATCTCTCTCAGTCTAAAGGGTGTAAAGGTATATTTAAAAAGCAATCTTCTAAATCAGTAATAATAATGTGCCAATTTTGAGGAATAGTAGTACGTGATGGGATCCCTGGTTGTAGTGGACCCATGGGTTTCATAGATGCGTTAACTTTTCTAAGGTTTGTTAAGAGATGTCATTTGTTAGATTTCCTTTTTATAACAAAAATAGCAGAGTTCCAAAGAGAGTAAGATTCCTCAATATGTTTTAATTCTAATTGTGTGTCTATAAGTTCTTTGGTAGCTGGTAATTTTTCCTTCGTAAGGGGCCATTGTTCTGTCCAAATAGGCTCGTCATTCTTCCAAGTTATTTTAATCATTGCTTTGTTTGTTAAATGAGCAGTGACCCCTAGGAAAAATGTGGAATGTATCACTTCAGTTCAGTTTAGTCGCTCAGTCGTGTCCGACTCTTTGAGACCCCATGAATTGCAGCACGCCAGGCCTCCCTGTCCATCACCAACTCCCGGAGTTCACCCAAATTCATGGCCATCGAGTTGTTGATGCCATCCAGCCATCTCATCCTCTGTTGTCTCCTTCTCCTCCTGCCCCCAATCCCTCCCAGCATCAGAGTCTTTTCCAGTGAGTCAACTCTTCGCATGAGGTGGCCAAAGTACTGGAGTTTCAGCTTTAGCATCAGTCCTTCCAAAGAACACCCAGGACCAATCTCCTTTAGAATGGACTGGTTAGATCTCCTTGCAGTCCAAGGGACTCTCAAGAGTCTTCTCCAACACCACAGTTCAAAAGCATCAATTCTTCGATGCTCAGCTTTCTTCACAGTCCAACTCTCACATCCATACATGACTACTGGAAAAACAGCCTTGACTAGACAGACATCAGCAGCCTCTAATTTCTCTTTTGTAAGGGGCCACTGCTCTGTCTAAATAGATTCATCATTTTTCCAAGTTATTTTAATAATTGTATTGTTTGTTAAATGAGTAGTGGCCCCTAGGAATAATGTGGAATATATATTTGAGTTTGCCATTGCATAAGTAAATCTCTTCCTATTAAATGAAGGAGTGCTTCTATCATATAAGGTTGTAATGTTGTAGGCTAGCCTACTGGTCCCTCATATGGATATATTTGGACATGTTGGTAAATCTCTTGTATTTTGGTTTGAGAAATTCCTGCAGTTTGGCAAGAAATTCTCTGTATAGGCCAAGATTTGGGCCATAAATATTTGAAAATAATGGTAATATCAGATCCAGTATCAAGAAGACCAGAAAATCTTTTCCATTAATTTTGACATTGATATTTGGTCATGCATATTCAGATACTATCATTGTCCATAAGGATTGCTTTTGATCTGTACTACCAATTCCACCTTTCTGTATACCATTAGAGGAGTTAACAGAAATGTAAAAGAAGTAATTGGGCAATTTTGTCCCCCTTTTTGAATTGTCATAGTATCTGAGGTGACATCATAATTTGAATGTTTTTCTCATAAACTGAATCAATTATTTCAGGGTGAATAGTAATTTCTTTAGAAGTCAGACTAGATTGGCGAAGTATAAGGCTGAAGGTTTGTGGGGGTAGGGGTCCATAAAGTCCGGTAGGTGTTCTAGAAGGGACTGCTTGAAGAAAAAGAAGAAAATCATTTAGGGCTGGTATATTGACGGCAGCATTGCTGGATGTTGAAGGTTTGAGGGAAAAGATGGAGTTTGCCCCTGGTTTTTGTTGATGGGGGCCCGGGGAGTCCCCATCTTTGAGTTTCCCAAAATAGGGTTCCCTTAAACATCACACTTAGATTGATTTTTTTTTTAGCCCAATGTACCCCTTTATGACATTGAAGGCAGACTCCTGGAGGTTTTTTAGTAGTTTTAATTTTTTTCTGTGTTTTTTTTAGGGCAATCGTTTTTTAAATGGCTCTTATCTCCACAAACAAAACATCCTTCATCCCCCTTTTTAAAGGAAGCAACCATTGCTTCAGCTAACATTTGCCTTGTCTGAGTTTCTGATCCTAAGTTGCGACAATCCTTCAAATAATCAGTAACATTCCTGGTCTCACGAATTGGAGCAATGGCTCTTTGACACTCCTGATTCACATTCTCATATGGAAGCAGTTTTTCTAATTGCACTCTTCTCTCTTCTCCGACAACATTATGGGAGATAGCAACTCCCAGTCTAGTTAAAAAAATCAGCATAGGCTTCATTAGGCCCTTGTAATATCTTTGTGTAGTTACTTTTAGGTTCCCCTTGAGGAGTAATTCGATCCCAAGCTTCAAGGGCAACTTCTTTCAATTGTTCATGGAACAAAGGAGGGCATTGTATCTGAGCTTTCACTGAATCAAATTGCCCGGCACCTGTTATTTTAAAAGTAATTTGATTTTGAGGAGTGCCAGCTCGAGCGTTAGAATTGTCATGATGTCGGGTCACATCATGAAACCACATTATCCATTGAAGATATTTTTGTGGCTTAAGAAGAGCTTTTCTTAAAATTCGCCAAACATAAGGAATAAAATTTCCAATAGAAGATGCCACAGCATTTAGAAGTTCTTTAGTAAATGGTGAATGAGGCCATAAACAGTTACAGCCTTTTTTCATCTCTTGCATGTGAGAGAAATCAATGCCTTCATATTGCAATATTAGTTGCCCTTGAGCACAAACATTTCCTAACACAGGAAAGGCAAAAATATCATCGGGCTCAGAGACTTGAGATTACAAATCTGGTAAATCAGAAAGCCTTCATCGTAAAGAGAATGAGTGGATCATCTGTTTTCATAAATATGAGTGTGTGTTAGGGGCTTAACATTGTCATCAAAAAAAGTATTGTTGGCTTTAGTGTCAAAGAAAGCATCAGAAGAATCATCATAAGATTAATTTTGTCCTAGAATGTGAATTCAAGTGGGCCTTAGAAAGCATCACTACGAACAAAGCTAGTGGAGGTGATGGCATTCCAGTTGAGCTATTTCAAATCCTGAAAGATGATGCTCTGAAAGTGCTGCACTCAATATGCCAGCAAATTTGAAAACTCAGCAGTGGCCACAGGACTGGAATAGGTCAGTTTTCATTCCAATCCCAAGAAAGGCAATGCCAAAGAATGCTCAAACTACCACACAATTGCACTCATCTCACATGCTAGTAAACTAATGCTCAAAATTCTCCAAGCCAGACTTCAGCAATACATGAACTGTGAACTCCCTGATGTTCAAGCTGGTCTCAGAAAAGGCAGAGGAACCAGAGATCAAATTGCCAACATCCTCTGGATCATTGAAAAAGCAAGAGAGTTCCAGAAAAACATCTATTTCTGCTTTATTAACTATGCCAAAGCCTTTGACTGTGTGGATCACAATAAACTGTGGAGATTCTGAGAGAGATGGGAATACCAGACCATGTGACCTGTCTCTTGAGAAATCTGTATGCAGGTCAGGAAGCAACAGTTAGAACTGGACATGGAACAACAGACTGGTTCCAAATAGGAAAAGGAGGACGTCAAGGCTGTATATTGCCAGCCTGCTTATTTAACTTCTATGCAGAGTACATCATGAGAAACACTGGACTGGAAGAAACACAAGCTGGAATCAAGATTGCTGGGAGAAATATCAATAACCTCAGATATGCAGATGACACCACCCTTTTGACAGAAAGTGAAGAGGAACTAAAAAGCTTCTTGATGAAAGTGAAAGAGGAGAGTGAAAAAGTTGGCTTAAAGCTCAACATTCAGAAAATGAAGATCATGGCATCTGGTCCCATCACTTCATGGGAAATAGATGGGGAAACAGTGGAAAGTGTCAGACTTTATTTTGGGGGGCTCCAAAATTACTGCAGATGGTGACTGCAGCCATGAAATTAAAAGACGCTTACTCCTTGGAAGGAAAGTTATGACCAACTGAGACAGCATATTCAAAAGCAGAGACATTACTTTGCTGACTAAGGTCCGTCTAGTCAAGGCTATGGGTTTTCCGGCAGTCACATATGGATGTGAGAGTTGGACTGTGAAGAAGGCTGAGCGTCAAAGAATTGATGCTTTTGAACTGTGGTGTTGGAGAAAACTCTTGAGAGTCCCTTGGACTGCAAGGAGATCCAACCAGCCCATTCTGAAGGAGATCAGCCCTGGCATTTCTCTGGAAGGAATGATGCTAAAGCTGAAACTCCAGTACTTTGGCCACCTCATGCGAAGAGTTGATTCATTGGAAAAGCCTGTGATGCTGGGAGGGATTGGGGGCAGGAAAAGAAGGGGAGGACAGAGGATGAGATGGCTGGATGGCATCACGGACTCGATGGACGTGAGTCTGAGTGAACTCCGGGAGTTGGTGATATACAGGGAGGCCTGGCGTGCTGCGAGTCATGGGGTTGCAAAGAGTCGGACGTGACTGAGCGACTGAACTGAACTGAACTGAATGGTCTAGCGGTTTTCCCTACTTTCTTCAATTTAAGTCTGAATTTGATAAACAAGGAGTTCATGATCTGATCCACAGTCAGCTCCTGGTCTTGTTTTTGGTGACTGTATAGAGCTTCTCCATCTTTGTCTGCAAAGAATATAGTCAGTCTGATTTCGGTGTTGACCATCTGGTGATGTCCATGTGTAGAGTCTTCTCTTGTGTTGTTGGAAGAGGGTGTTTGCTATGACCAGTGCATTTTCCTGGCAAAACTCGATTAGTCTTTGCCCTGCTTCATTCCACATTCCAAGGCCAAATATGCCTGTTACTCGAGGTGTTTGACTTCCTACTTTTGCACTCTAACCTATAACCAGGGGATTATATGTTCTAGAAAAAAAAATCATTTAAAGGACTGTGTTCACCCTATATAAATGCCTCTTATGAGGTATTCTGAACATCCTGCACAAGGATACTGAAGGGAATGAGCTTCTAGAAAATACCCTCCTCCCATGACCCTTTACTTCCAATTTGCAACCAGACCAGTTCCTGAAAGCTCCCTATCAATGCCACTGGACACACACTCTGTACTATTCCTTTGGGACAGTTTCTCAGCCATTAACACCTGGCTGAGAGACTACTCGGAAGGGATAACATCTTAAACTGTAAGCACAAGTCCTGATTAAACTGCACAGTGAAGTGCAACATAGGAACATAACTTCTGGATAGCTAACGACTGCTCGAGGGATGGGAATGGCAAGGACTGTCTCAGCTGCTGCTCCAGCCAAGGCCACTAGCCCAGAGTCAAGGGCACCCAAGGGTGAGGAGACTGCCCACTATATTCAGGAGCTCCTTCTCTGTACCTGGAGTTACCCAAGGGCCAAATCTCAGCCCAGACAGCACCTGCAGCATGTAAGTTACGGACCAACTGCCCCATGGCTCCGCCTCTGTGAGAAGCCCCTTTCTCCATGTCCTTCTTTCTCCATCTTTCTCCTTGTCCATCTCCTTGTCCATAAGTCAGCAGAAGATAAATTGATACATTTTTCTGAGAACTGAACTTTCCAAGATGGAGTTTACCCAGTTAATGAGATCTTTTGATCTCATCTAAAGGGAGATTTGCAGAGTTTACACTCCCACAGGCAGCTAGCCTGTCTGTGCCTACCCAGTGTCAGCCCAAGCCGAACAGGGCCATGCGGGGGGTGGGGGCACTGCACTGTCCTTGAGGCAGGTCCATGGCTACATGATTGTTTAACAGAAGTAATGAAAACACTTACAGTAAAACGTGTCAGTTATGAAAAAGTGCAGGTAGTACAACAGGGGTGAGATGAAAATCGGAAAGCATTTCAAGAGAGGTTGATAGAAGCTTTAAAAAATATAGCAGGGGCTTTTCGGGCGGCTCACTGGGAAAGAATTCACATGCCAGTGCAGGGCACATGGGCTCTATCCCTGATCCAGGGAGATCCCATGTGTCATGGAGCAATTAAGCTTGGGAGCTGAAGCGAAGCCCAGGCCCTAGAGCCTGTGCTCTGGAACAAGAGAAGCCACTGCAGTGAGAAGCCCGTGCTGAGAAAAGCCCACACAGCAATAAGGACAGAGCATAGACCAAATATATACATAGGGGTGTGGATCCCTTCTCCCTCGAGGGACAGGCCTTTTTGGCTATGCATTTCATAGCCCACTCTGCCACAGACATCAGGAGCGAGATTCAAAAAGCAAGTGCCGGTCCTCAGACCCCTATGTGCTATTTGCTCCAAGTGGCTTATTCAGTTTTCAATAATAGGGACATGGTTGGAAAGGCTGAATGCTCCCAGATAAATACACAAAGGGCTGAAATGATGGTTGTAGCTTTGTCCACTCAGAGATCACCAGAGGGGAAGTCAGCCTTTTCAGACCAAGCTGGCCGTGGTGAACCACAAGGTCCACAGGTACCCAGACCAACCCAGGATGCCCTGTGTGGACAGAAGGGGACTGGAGGAGAGACTGTGGTGGACTCGCCCTTTTACAGACAGTCAGGGAACAGGAGGAGGGAATGCCCCAGACACCTGAGATCCATGGGGCCCTCGGCCTTGGATGGTTTCCCCACACTGAGGGGCCCCGAGGTCACAAGTGGCTCTGCCTACAGCACCGTGTGTATAACTAGTGCTGAAGCTCCAGGGGTCACTGAAGCAGGAGCCGGGATGGAATTCCTCAGACACCAGTGCAGTCCTTTCCATTTTAACCTGAAGGCCTGGAAATTTTAACAGCCATAAAAAATACACAATGGGAACATCAGCACCAACACAGGGCCTGCTTTCCAGGAACCCCCTTCATGCTCTAACAATGGCCAGTGGTTTCTACATCGATTTCTGTGCCTGTCTCCTCTATTTTAACTCAAGGGACTTCCTAGTTAAATTAGGCTCCACTCTGATTCTTGAGCAACAAAGAAGCCACCCTTATGACCAAATGATACTAACAAAACTAAAAACCAGATTAACTCTATAACTGAGATAAAAGACTTAATAGACGCTGCAGTACGAAACACTGAGGTGCTGGGTCTAGCTACAAATAGACTGAGGCCTTACGTGATGCTCTTCCAGATTTGGAACCTGTTTTGAGCTATATAGCCCAGCTGGTTTAGAATCCATCTGCAATGCTGTTACTGAAAGTTATGTGTTGGGGGTCCGGGCATGTTTTGTACCCCTCCCTCATCAGACAGACTCCTCAGGTTCTCGTGTGGGGCTTCACCCCAGGAATGTGCACAGAGCCGCAGATGATTCCGATCTGGATCCTGTATTGAGCACCAGGGCTCTTCGCCTCCACTTCTGACACTGAGATCAGGCCCTGGGGGAGGGAAGGGCACTCTGCTCTGAGTGGGGCTGGACCAGGGCCTGCTGTGTGACCTGAAGGGGATCGTGGGGTGAGCGGAGGTACCCCCTGCTGCTGGGTGCAGGAGGCCTCACCAGGAGGGGAGTGTGATCCGCGGGAAGTGTGGGAAAGTCTCATGTTGGACTCTGTGTGGGAGTTGACCGTCCTGAGTCCCTCCTGAGACAGTGGCCACAGGGGACTGTCTGTTCCTCATGGTGAGGGCTTCCTTGTGTGTGGTTGGGGCTCAGGAAGGGGGTGTGTTGACCCTAAGCATTAAACAGCATGTTTTCCACTTTCATGATAGAACTGTGAAGACTCATGGATGAAGAAGCCCAGAAAGGAAAGAACAGGAGTCAGGCATGGCTCTTTCTCTGGTAAGGTCATATTCTCAGTGGATTCTCAGTCTGTCCTTCCTAAATTGCCCTTCTCTGGGCAATCGCTAATCATGTCTAACTCTGAAATATCCTGTCTGACTCTTGTACACCCACACTCACCCGGGGCCTTTCCTCAGGGCCTGTTTTCTCTACTTAGATCCCGTCTCCCCATGACCTGGTGACCTGGCCTTGTGAGGAGGCTCCCCTGGGCACCGTCCTGGGCAGGGCTTCTCACCCACAGGTTGGAGACGGGGTCTCCGTGCTGTTGGGCAGCAGGGGTTGCTGAGGGTCCATCTGGATGCACTGTCTGCTCTCTGATTACCAGGGTAAAGAAGCTGTAGGTGGACCTCAAGTATTAACATGTACAGTACACAGTAAAATTTGCAAAGAGGCCAATGAGGGGAAATCAATTCTGACTTTTTACAGTACACTTAAAACTAAATGAGCACCTCCTTGAAAACTTAAGTGTTTAGGACTGGAACAGAACATTCAGAAAGAGATGTCAGGGCTAAGGAGTGTTTTGTTAGACCATCTAATTCTAACTGTAATATCAGATTTACTAATTTTTTTTTCTTTCTTTTTTGACCACATGATGCAGCTTCTAGGGTCTTAGTTCACTGAGTAGGGATCGAACCTAAAACCCTGCAGTGGAAGTGAGGGATCTTAACCACTGGACCATGAGGGAATTCTCCAACTTTACTAATCTTGATTCAGTATTTTCTTAGTGGAATAAAATAATAAATTTTTGATGTTGTTCATAAGTACATACCTAAAATTAATTATAAAAATCACATTATGATTTTAAAAATATATTTATTTCCTATACTCTGACTCATTGTCTTTTCCCTAGATCTGGCAAGTGGTGGCCACTCTCTGGTTGCGGTGCGCAGCTTCTTACTGTGGTGGCTTCTCCTGTCTTGCAGCCCAGGCTCTAGAGCACGCTGGCTTCAGTAGATTCACCTCCTGGGCTCTACAGCTCTGGCTCAGAAATTGAGACACTTGGGCTTAGTTGCCCCTCAGCACGTGGGATCTCTGACCAGGCAACAACCCACATCTCTTGCATTGCCCAGTGGATTCTTTACCACTTACCCATAGGGAGGCCCACATATTTTTAAATGCAGGTATTTCATAAAGATTGGAAGAAATCTGTATGTTATTTTCTGCTTGTATTACTTTTTATTATTTTTGAACTAGAATAAGATAATGTTGAGGAGTTCCCTGGTAGTACAGTGGCTAAGAATGTGCCTGCCAATGTAGCGTGCACGGGTTCCATCCCAGGTCCCGGAAGATGCCTCAGAGCAGCTAAGCCCAAGGGCCACAACGACGGAGCCTGTGCCCTAGAGCCCAGGAGCCATTACTACGGAAGCCCGCACTCTCTAGAGCCTGTGCTCCAAAACAAGAGAAGCCACTGCAAGGAGAAGCCTGGGCACTGCAGCTGAAACTAGAGAAAGCCCACTCACAGCAAGGACCCAACATAAGCAAAATAAGTGAGCTTGAAAAAGAAATAGAATGTTGACAAACTTAGTGAATGAAGAAGTAAAATAAAGAAGAGAATGGGAACCCACTCAGTATTCTTGCCTGGAGAATTCCATGGATAGAGGAGCTGGCGGGCTGCCCTCAGTGGGGTTGCAAAGAGTCTGGCATGAGTAAGCAGGTAAACAATAACTTCCACACAGAGCAGATTGAGCTCTGAAAAACAAATCTAAGCGTCTAACTTTCCTCTTGCAGATTCTTCAGTGACTTCCAGTAGCTTTTGGAATAAAGTCCTAAATCCATAGATCTTGCATAAATTAGCCTCTGCCTGGCATCACCCCATGTACATTCCCTGTGGCCCAGTCACACTGGCTGACTTTCTGTTCAGTAAATATCTTCCTGCCTCAGAGCTGGCACTTAGGCTGTTCTCTCTGCTTGCAACACTCCTGTTTCCCACCTTGCCAATCCTAAGTGTTTCTTCCTCACACAGACCTTGTCTGATTTCGCAATGTAGCTTAAGACTTTCTGTTTAATCTTGTCTTGACACCAGGCCTGTGTCAGAGCACTTACTTCAGTAGTGACATTGAAACTGTGGATGAAATTGGCTGGCTGCTAGATTGTAAGCTCCATCATGTTCACTGCTGTATTTCAAGTCTGAGGCACAAAACTGATGCTGAATGAAATTTTATAGAATGAAAGAAAAAAAAATAAAGATAACTCTTCTTGTTTCAATCAATTGTGTGTTTACACATGCATGCATGAATGTATGGATATGTAACTCCATGGTTTTATTACAAAAACATCATCTCATTTCAGTTGTATCTTAAGTGTATTTCATGGTGTTAAGTTTTTTCTGCATCATCACATGAATGATGTGAACTGTAGTCAGAGGATTGACGTGGTGAGGGTTGCGATGGGAGAGGGTGTGACCCTGTATCGTGACCATTTATGCTGTTCTATTGTATTTCAGCTGCCTTGAACTTGTTTCAGGTATTCTCAGGGAACTCTCTGTGGATGCACTTTCCTTCTCTGCTAGTTAACTGGTTGATTCTTTAGGTTCAGTTGTCACTCCCAACCACCTGAGCTCAGGTGCTGTTGCCTCATTTCTTAACTGTTTGATCTGAGCGATTTCTTAGAGTGAAAGATTTTTCTCCCCAGTAAGGTGGACGAGATCTTTCTCTAACGTGCTGTTTTGTTGATAACAAGTTCATCTGTGTGAAGTCTTTAGAGTAATACTTAGTGTGTAGGACGTGCTGAAACACCTGTCGTCAGTGTGATGATGTCATCATCATGACAATGTGTGTTCTTTTACAGTCACTGTGGACTTTGTCATCTCTGAAGACACCAGTGTTGCTGTAACTCATCTAGATAGTGACACTATGTCACTCAGTGTGTTGAATGTAACACTTCTGCATAGACAACCCAGTGCTGGTTTTAATTTGTGTATTTTTCATGTATTTTCCACATACATGACAAATTCATGTTGATTGCAGGATGTCATAATCTTAGGAAAAAAGAGGAAATTTTAAATTAGAGACCAGCAGTTTGCTTCAAGCAGCTTTTAATGGACTTATCAGAATATTACTTCAATTGAATTGAGCTTTACCATTCTCACTTCTTCTCATTTTGTGTGAAACTAAGAATCCTCCTCAGGGCCCTTTGGTGGAATGTGTTTTCATTTCAGGCACATGTGAGCTTCAAGGATGCGTTCCTAGATTTCACTCCTGAGGAGTGGGAATGTCTGGACCCTGCCCAGAGAACCTTGTACCAGGACGTGATGGTGGAGACCCTCAGGAACCTGCTGTCTGTGGATGACGATCACTTCCCTCTGAAGTAGGGCTCTGCCCTGGGGTACCTCTGCACGTTCCCTCTGTACCTTTTGAGATCCTGTTTTTCTTGACTAAGCTCTAAAGCTTGTTGACTCATACATGTAAAGCTTCCTGATTGGTATCAGGAGTTTAAACTTGACTTTCCTTCAGGTGACCTGCCCACTGTGTGATGCACAAGGAGTTTCTCCACAGCTCAAGTGTTTATAAAGCTGATTTCAAACTGTGAAATATCCAGTTGCCTGCTTTCTAGCCCTGTGTTCTTGGTTCAGTAGTTCTTAGGTAGGAACTGGATACCTGCTGCATGTTGTACTGTATATTATACTGTTCCCTGTGCATTCAGAAGGAGGCAGAGAGTAAATTCGTTTGAGAAGTATTTTTCTGTCAGTTTGTAGTGTCCTCACTCCTTGGCTGACGAAAGAGCTGCATTCTACACCTGCCAATGCAGGAGACACAGGTTGGATCCTTGGTCTGGGAAGATCCCACATGTCACAGAGCAGCTATGCCTGTGTGCCTCAACTACGAGCCAGCACTCTAGAGCCTGGAAGCTGCAACTACTGAGCCCACATGGGACAACTACTGAAGCCCGTGCACCCAGGAGAAGCTGCAGCAAGTGAGGAGCATGAGCACTGCGACTGGAGCGTAGCCCCTACTTGCTGAACTTGGAGAAAAGACCAAGCAGCAACGAACACTCACCCAAGCCAAACGAAATGAATACACCAAGGTATTAAAAATAACAGATATATTTGTTTAAAAAAGAGAGAGAGAGAGGTTGGATTCTGGAAGAAGCCACAGTATGTGGGATTACTTCTGTTTCTGATCTGAACGTTATCTCCATTCTTGTGGCACAAGGAAGAAGACCCCTGGATTGTGGAGAATGAGGTGCTAATAGCAAACATCCAGATGAGTGGGAAAGGATCCACGGTGTGATCACAGGTCACCTGTCACAAGGACAGAGAGGAAGCCACACCCTTCATGGGGTCTGGGAAACTCTCCAAGCAGGAGAGTTCTGTGAGAAAACAGATGTTTAATGTTTGTGAACTCTCACAGATTTTTCTTCTCCGTACTTAGGGCTCTGTTCTTCGACATGTGAAATGTACAGCACCCTCGAGTGGTGCTGTAGCACCCACAGAGATGAAGGAAAGGTCCTTTTTTTTGGCCTGTACCGGGTGTTTTTCGCTGTGTGGACTTTTGTCTATTTGAGACGAGTGAGGGCTACTCTCTAGTTGCGGGGAGCACGGTTTCTCATTGTGGTGGCTTCTTTTGTTGTGAAGCCCGGGCCCTAGGCACACGGGCTTGAGTAGTTCTACCATACAAGCTCAGTACTTGTGGCTCATCAACTTATTCTCCGTGACATGTGAGATGTTCCCAGAACAAGAATCGAACCCATGTCTCTCCCATTACTAAGCAGATTCTTACCATGGAGCAAATAGTCTTGTTTAGGCTTCAAGACAAAGCAGTGCATTCCTCTGACCTTGCTTCTAACCTGCATGGAAACTGCCCTGAGTGTGAATGTCCAGACTGTCTCCTGTGAGTGCAAGGCTTGCTGCACCATAGATAAGATAGGGGACAAATCTTGAGATTGTTCAGCCTTTGCAGGGGCCCTTGCCAACCAACCCCAGGCTTAGCACCATCCAAGTTGGCTCCTGGATCCTCCTCTCTGCCTACCGTGAGGTAAATAAAGGTAACTTAAAACTGTCTAAAGAGAAAATGAAAGTGAAAGAAAGTGAAGTCGCTCAGTCGTGTCCGACTCTGCGACCTCGTGGACTGCAGCCCACCAGGCTCTTCTGTCCATGGGATTTTCCAGGCAAGAGTACTGGAGTGGGTTGCCATTTCCTTCTCCAGGGGATCTTCCCGACCCAGGGATCGAACCCAGGTCTCCCGCATTGTAGCCAGACGCTTTTACTGTCTGAGCCACCAGGGAAGTCAAGTTACAACTAAAAAAAGAACTATGTGATTTGGTGAAGATGATTATCCATATTACAATGTCACATTATATTTTGGCTGATCAAATCTTCACTTTTTCAGTCGACTCTCTTTAGCCAGCCCACAGCTCCAACAGTGTCCCCACTGCCTTTCTCTCTCCATTCTTTGTCCTGTTGTGGCCTTACAGCCCTCCCAACCCCTCTGTCTCCCTCTCCATCAGCTGGTCCCCTTCTAACTGCCCCAGTCTCTGAGTGGGGAGGGAGAGCCCAGGTTCCCCCACACTAGCAAGTTTGTTAACCCCTATTAGATTCTTCTGATCAAACAACCCATCTCCTTGGAGGGACGTTCCAAGATTTTTATCAGTCCTTCTGGCCCTGTTATCACAGTCAGTTTGAGCACTATTTGATCTGTATTTTAGCCATAAAGCTATGACTATAGAAAAGAAAGATAACTTGTTTGATACAGGATGGCCATGATATTGTTTAGACTCTGAAGAAAACTGGTTAAGATGAACTTTTTTTTTCTTTGAAAGTGCAAAACCGGTTCTTTTTACGTGTGGAATTAAAAACAACAAGCTTGTTAAAAAGACCTGCCGAAAAAAAAGCTGAAAGTTAACCTTTGCCAGAGCTTCCCAGATGACTCTAATGGTAAAGAACCCACCATCCCCTGGGGGAGACACAGGAGACATGGATTTGATCCCTGGGTAGGGAAGATCCCCTGAGGAGTGAATGGAACCCACTCCAGTATTCTTGCCTGGAGAGTCCCAGGACAGAGGAGCCTGGTGGGCTAGAGTCCACAGGGTTGCAGGGGGTTGGACAGGACTGAAGCGACCCTGCATAGCCATGTCCTTGAAGTACGTAACCCATTTTTCCAGGGATTTCAGTCTTGGGCAAATTAGAATTTTAAACCACGGGGTGGGTGGTGGGAAGAAAATGGTGAAAGAGACATTTTAAATCTCAAGCAGGAAAGTATGAGAGCTCTCATGTCTGTCGTTCTGCATTTATATTTGTCTCAGCATGTGCCTTTTTTTCTGGATAATATTGCTGAGGTTAATTTGTAAATGAGCTCTAATTCAATTGTTTGTTAAAAAAAAAAAAAAAGCAAGCACTTACAAATCAAACAATTACAAGAGAAATTAACCTAAATGAATTTCAGGTTCATGTGAACTGGGAAATATTCAATATTAAATATCTAGTATTAATGTTTGTTTGCTAATCTAATTAAGACATGTCTTGTGTCTTCAACATTGTCTAATACTTTTATTGTACCTAGGTTTAATGTTAAGTAAGTTTGTCAACACTTAAAGGAACTCGAGTGAAGAAACTTTTTTTTTTTTTTTTCTCATTAAACTTTTTTTAATGGGTCTCAAATTCTGTGACAGATTTTTGGTCAAGTTGTTTTCATTAAAAAGTACTGATTTTAAAAACTAATAACTTAAACTGCCACACACAAAACATATGGTCCACAAAAACATTCTCCTTTACTTCTGAAGGTTTTACGATGCATTGTTATCATTAACCAGTCTTTTACTATTAAACTTAAATGGCCAATTGAGACAAACAGTTCTGAGACCGTTCTTCCACCACTGATTAAGACTGGGGTGGCAGGTATTGGGGATAATATTCATTTAGCCTTCTGAGCTTTCTGGGCAGACTTGGTGACCTTGCCAGCTCCAGCTGCCCTCTTGTCCACTGCTTTGATGACACCCACAGCGACTGTCTGTCTCATGTCACGCACAGCAAAACGGCCCAGGGGAGGATAATCAGAGAAGCTCTCGACACACATAGGCTTGCCAGGAACCATATCAACGATGGCAGCGTCACCAGATTTCAAGAATTTAGGGCCATCTTCCAGCTTTTTCCCAGAACGACGATCAATCTTCTCCTTCAGCTCAGCAAACTTGCAAGCAATGTGAGCTGTGTGACAATCCAGCACAGGTGCATATCCAGCACTGATCTGGCCTGGATGGTTCAAAATAATCACCTGAGCTGTGAAGCCAGCAGCTTCCATGGGTGGATCATTTTTGCTGTCACCAGCCACATTGCCACGACGGACATCTTTGACAGACACGTTCTTGACATTGAAGCCCACATTGTCCCCAGGAAGGGCTTCACTCAATGCTTCATGGTGCATTTCTACAGACTTCACCTCAGTTGTTACATTGACTGGAGCAAAGGTGACCACCATGCCAGGTTTGAGAACACCAGTCTCCACACGACCCACAGGGACAGTACCAATACCACCAATTTTATAGACATCCTGGAGAGGCAAACGCAAGGGTTTGTCAGTTGGGCGAGTTGGTGGCAGGATGCAATCCAGAGCTTCAAGCAGGGTGGTTCCACTGGCATTGCCGTCCTTACGGGTGACTTTCCATCCCTTGAACCATGGCATATTAGCACTTGGCTCCAGCATGTTGTCACCATTCCAGCCAGAAATTGGCACAAATGCTACTGTGTCGGGGTTGTAGCCAATTTTCTTAATGTAGGTGCTGACTTCCTTAACAATTTCCTCGTATCTCTTCTGGCTATAAGGTGGCTCAGTGGAATCCATTTTGTTAACGCCAACAATTAGTTGTTTCACACCCAGGGTATAAGCCAGAAGGGCATGCTCACGGGTCTGCCCGTTCTTGGAGATACCGGCTTCAAATTCACCAACACCAGCAGCAACAATCAGGACAGCACAGTCAGCCTGGGATGTGCCTGTAATCATGTTTTTGATGAAGTCTCTGTGTCCTGGGGCATCAATGATGGTAACATAGTACTTGCTGGTCTCAAATTTCCACAGGGAGATATCAATGGTGATACCACACTCACGTTCAGCTTTCAGTTTGTCCAAGACCCAGGCATATTTGAAGGAGCCCTTTCCCATCTCGGCAGCCTCCTTCTCGAACTTTTCAATTGTTCTCTTGATCCCGCCACATTTGTAGATCAGATGGCCAGTCGTGGTAGACTTCCCTGAATCTACGTGCCCAATGACAACGATGTTGATGTGGGTCTTCTCCTTTCCCATTTTGGCTTAGGTTTAACGGTGGTTTTCACGACACCTGTGTCCTGGCGGCAAACCCGTTGCGAAAAAAAGTGAAGAAACTTTTAAGGAAAGAATGCAAATGCAATTGGAGCTTTTAGATAAACTCTGTTAGGAGTGATTATACTTTAGAAATGTCTGTCTAAAATAATCTCTCCAGATATGAATAACCCGAATTTCTAGGGTTGTGCTAAACTAAGTGATGAAAGTTTGTTGAATATCTAGGTCAGTTCCAAATAAAATAAGATTCTGAAACACAGATTACTGAAAAATCATTTCCTCTTACAGACAAATTAAGAGATTTTGGACTATTAATGAATTCAGTTGGTGCCACCCTGAGATGTTCTCTATAAGAAAGCAAATATTCTTAGACACTATCACTGATATTTATGTTCACCAGTCTACAAAATGCTAATATAACGGACAGCTCATGGTTGCTTAAGGAAAGTAAGATGTCTGTTTTTAGTAAGAAAGGTATGAGAAATGTGGGCCAATCACCTTGCTTTGTCCCCCCTGGTTAATTTGTCTCAGGACCCTCCTCTTGGGTACACAGACACACCCTGGATCTTGAAGTAAAGGCTTCTCAGAGGAGCGAAAGTCATTATGGCCTGGACTGATCCTCTGACTTTTAACTCCAAGGTGCCTTTCTGCACTTGTGTATTATCTCCTTTATCAGACAGGGTTTTTTCCTTCCTTTGTCCTTGCCATGATTGTTCCCTTGAATTAAGAGACAAACTGCCTGTTTACCCTGTTTTTGTTGGCTGTAAATTCCTCAACCGAGCCCACCTATCTGTTGTCTCAGGGCATGCAAGTGGAGGGTAGCTGATGGTAGATGTCCAACCTGCAGCTCTTCCAACTTCCACCTCAAAATTACATTTTATTAAGGAAAATACAAAGTACTTCTGACCTACAGATGGCTGTTCCTAAATGAACAAAGTGATTTTTTTTTTTTTTTTTAAAGAGAGAGGTTTCATGGAAATTGGACTCCAAGAAAAGAGGTCCCTAAAGGCAAGGTCTTTATATGTTCTGCAACAATCTGTCATTTGACTCC
>NW_024070197.1:6084316-6106742 GCF_014754425.2 Oryx dammah
TGTGGAAGAAGAAAGAATAACCTGGTAAGGGCCTTCCCAGAGGGGCTAGAAGGATGGGCCCCCAGATCCCAGTGTTTTTATGAGGACCTCGGTTCCTGGCTCAAATAAAGGCTTGATTGACTCAGAGGCTGGGTCAGGAGTCGTCTCCCAGAGTTCTGTTATTGCCTGTTGAAAAGCTGAGAGCTGAGTTACATAACTAGTTAATTCCAAGGCTTCAGGGTCTATAACGATGTCTGTGCGTAAGAAAGGCCTTTCATAATTACATTCAAAGGGGGACAGTCCCTCCTTTGGGGGGCAGTTCAAGCCCTCATTAAAGCTATGGGTAGGACTTTAGTCCAGTTGTCCTGCGTCTCTTGAGTTAATTTGTGCAGATGTCTTTTGATAATGTCATTAGATTTTTCAACCTATCCTGAAGATTGCGGTCTCCAGGAACAGTGTAAGTGATACTCTTATTTCTAGAGCTTTAGATACTCCCTGAGTTATAGCAGCTTTAAATGCGGAGCCATTGTCACTCTGAAGGCTCTGTGGCAGCCCAAACCTGGGGATAGTTTCATGGATTAAAATCTTTATAACCTCCTTAGCCTGCTTACTACGACAGGGAAAAGCATCAATCCATCCAGTTAAAGTATCTACCCAAACTTGTAAGCAAGAATATCAATTAGCTTTTGGCATATGAGTAAAATCAATTTCCCAGCCCTCTCCAAGATACTTTCCACTTCGTTGTAATCCAGATATTGCTAGCTTCTCAGTCTTTGGGTTATGTT
The DNA here is from genome assembly GCF_014754425.2 of Oryx dammah. Classification (NCBI taxonomy): domain Eukaryota; kingdom Metazoa; phylum Chordata; class Mammalia; order Artiodactyla; family Bovidae; genus Oryx; species Oryx dammah. The sequence goes on from NW_024070197.1 coordinate 6,085,081, forward strand.
TCTGACGAACCTCACACCTTTTGATAATGTTCTTTAAAGTTTTCATTGAATTTTAAACTGTCTTTCTTCCCGTATTGCAGCATGAGCATGTAAAGTCAAATAAGCATACTTAGAATCCATGTAGATATTTACTCGCTGCCCTTTGCTTAACTCTAGAGCTCGGGTCAGAGCCACAAGCTCCGCTAACTGAGCACTGGTTCCCTGGGGGAGAGATTTTGTTTCTGAAACCTGTTCAGCAGTCACCACTGCGTAACCTGCTTTATGCTTTCCATCCCAAACAAAAGAACTGCCATCTGTAAATACTTCCATGTCAGGATTGTCTAATGGGCTATCCATTAGATCCTCCCAAGCTGCATACTTTAAAGTTAGGAATTGGGAACAATCGTGATCAGGTGTTTCATTTTCCTTCTCAGGAAGGAGAGAGGCAGCATTTAAATGTCCACAGACTTTAAGGTTAGTTACTGGTCCTTCTAACAACAGTGACTGATACTTAAGAAACCTACTGTCTGTCATCCAGATATTAACCTTAGAATTTAAGATTCCACTCACATCATGAGAAGTCAGGACAATAAAATTTTTTCAATTAATTATTTTTAAAGCTTCAGGTGCTAATAAAGCCGCTGCCCCAGTTACTCTTAGGCAGTGGGGCCACCCACGTGAAATTACATCTAATTTTCTGCTTAGATAAGCAATAGGTTGCTGGTGAGGCCCTCATGCTTGTGTCAAAATTCCCAAGGCCATACCTTTTCTTTCAGTGACAAATTAAATCCTGACCCTGTGGGCAAGCTCAAAGTGGGAGCTTGCAGAAGGGCAGTCTGAAGAACCGTAAAAGCCTTTAGAGTATCTGGAAACCAAAGCAGTTTGTCTGTTTGGGCCTGCTGAATTTCAGCTATAAGTTTATATAAAGGCTGGGCAAGTTCCCCATAACCCAGAATCCAAATATGACAGTAGTCTGTGATTCCCAGAAATCTTCTCAATTGTCTTAAAGTCATAGGTAGGGAATGATTTAGTATGGGTTTAATTTTCTCAGGGCCTATGGCCCTAGTCCCTTTTGATATGATTAGGCCCAGATATCTAACAGATTGTTGACAAAGCTGAGCCTTTTCTCTTGATGCCTTATAACTGCAGCCTGCCAGAAAGTTGAAGAAATCTGAGGCTCCAGAACAAGCTTCCTCTGTCTCAGCACAGAGCAAAATATCATCTATATATGGTAACATGACCGCTTTGGAGCTATTAAAGTTTTGTAGATCCCGTGACAAACTTTGTCCAAATAAGTGAGGACTGTCACGAAATCCCTGGGCCAAAACTGTCCAGGTTAACTGAGAAGCTGGCTGCATAGGATCTTCAAAGGCAAATAGAAATTGACTTTCCTCTGCCAAAGGCACAGAATAGAAACTATCTTTCAAATCAATTATGGAGAAATATTTGGCTCGTTCAGGAATTTCAGACAATAGAGTATAAGGATTAGGCACCATGAGGTGTAAAGGAAATACAGCCTCATTTATTATTTGTAAATCTTGAACTAGTCTCCATTCACCATTTGATTTCTTTATACCCAAGATAGAGTTGCATGGACTGTTATAGGGAACTAATAGTCCCTGCTCCTTAAAATTTTCAATGATGTGTTTTAATCCTTCCTTAACCTCAGGTTTCAGTGGATAGTGCTTCTTGTGTGGAAATAAGTGGGTCTTTGAGCTTGACAACTACAGGAATAGCATTTTGTGCTCGACCCACAGATATTCCATCAGCCCATACTCTAGGATTACATTTTGTTCAACTAAAGGGCGAGAAAGGGAGGGCTCCATATTTATGAAAACAGAGGCATGGCCCTTGTTCAGTATATTCCTCCCCAAAAGGGGTGAGGTAGACTCTGGCACAATCAGAAACTCATGTGAAAATAGCCCAGAATCTCTGTTACAACATACAGAATAACTGAAATAATACCCTTTGGCTCGTCCAGACAGTCCTATTATGGAAGCGGATTGGGAAGGATGTGGGCCACAGGCTTCAGTAAGCACAGAGGAAGTTGCCCAGTATTTAAAAGGAAATCAGCGGATTGGCCCCCCACAGTTATTAATTCCCCGGGGTTCCTCAGGTGTAATTAGGACAGGAGCTTGTGTGGGGACCCTCGGGCACCTTCAGTCCTGATTGTCTTGAGAGTCTGACCCCAGGTGTCATATTATGACAACACAGTATTTTAAGAGAAACCTCCTTTTAGATTTTATAGCGAAGGAAAAAAATATCACTAGTTTGTTTCCTTCTTCTGCTTAAGAGAGATAAAAATGTCTGACACTTGCAGCCTATTTCCTCCATTTGAAGACCCCTGGCCTTCCTGCCTGTTACCCTCTCAACATCTTGTAATAAAATAGACTTATTTTCAACTGTGGTTTTACCAAAGACATGAATTGTGTGTATGTGTTTATGTGTGCACACACAAATGGATATTTCTGGTCTCAGCTCTTTACCAGAGAATAACGGAAGTATGACATTAGATCTTGTGAAATTAAAGGCATTTCTTTGAGAAATGGAAAAATAAAAGAACATTTAACATGATAAAACCAACAAAATGCTTCATTCTTTCCTTTCAAAAAATGAAAAAAAAACCCAACACCTAGTTTAACTGGTTAGTCTAATGGTCTGCTTTCTCCATTTTCTATGATCAGTGAAAAAAGTGAGCTGTGCGGTGATACGAAGATATTTCCCTCAGGTCCCTTTGTGACTTTTCTGTGCAAATGAGGAAGGATGGGCTGGATTGACCTGGAACCTTCCAACAGAGCCTCTCTCTATTCATAATGAAAAAGATTGCTCAGATCCTATTCCCCAGCTGACCCCTTACAATGTTTTTTGTACCAGTGGATATATATTTGCAATTCTGTATTTTAAAAATATTTTACTGCAGTCATATAATAAAGAATTACCTGCTTGGTATCAGTTTGACCCAATCTTGAAAGAAAAGTTTCTTTTGCTCAGATACATGACAGATGTTCCTGGTCTTAAAGGGGATGGGCATTAAGGACAAACTTGGCCCACTTGCCCTTCAGCCTCCCATTTCATTATTCAGTTATACCCGGTTCTCTTCACTCAGTTCAGACCCTCTCATAAACGGGCCTGAGGTAGCCCACTTGTAACATGCAGATGAGAGACTAGACCGGAATCTCTGAGTGTGAGCAACACTGACCCCTGAAATGATTAGCTAATTGGCTGTGTGTCTGTTTGTGGCATTTCTGGTTTGGAGGGGGTTTCTGGTGGTAATGAGAATTTTAAATAGATCTCAGTCCTCCCTGAATGAAAAACGAAAAGGAAAACTGTAGGATGGAGGCCGGATCATAGGCTCAGAATTAGATGACTTCTATGAATAAGGCTAAATCTGAAGGGAGATTTTTTTTTTACGTCCTGACGTTCAGACCTCCACTGGCTTTCATCTGTTCTTGGGTCAAAAGCTTGACTCCTCGCTGTTTCTCCACAGCCGTCTGTCAAGCTCAGGGCCCTGTCAGTGTCTCCAACCTCATCCTGGGAGTTGACCCTTTGCTCGTGGTTCAGCCTGTCCTGGTCTCATTTACCTTTTCTCTGTTTCCAAATACCCAAACCATTTCTGTCTGACATTGTAGTTCCTTTTCTCACCTTCACGTCACCGTGCCTCAGGCCCTTTGTCACCCTTCAAGTCTAGGCTCAGAGAGGTCTCCCCATTCCCTCCTAACAGTCTCTCTCATGTTACCCAGGTTTATTGCCTCTGTGTCAGTTGCCATCAGCAGAAATTAATGCCCTTCTTCATGGGTTATTTTGAGTCCTTCCTGGTTCCCCTTTTTTTAGGGCTCATAGTATTCCTCTTCTTTCCAGCGTGGCTGCAGTACCTGTTACTGGAAATGTCTGTAGATGACAGGACTATGGGTTGGGCTGAATAATCCTCAGGGAAGACCAAGAGAACAGGGCAAGTGATGAAGATGTTTCCCATGTTCTAGACATTTCAGCTGTAATTGATCTTTACCCCCTGTGACTACTTAATTACTCAAAAGATGAGCCAAGAAATATAGGAAGTCCTGAAAAGCCCTACAGAACTGGTGTCCTCAAGCAGTGAGCTAAGATGTCCCCATGTTTAGTGTGCTGGGTTTCATCCTCTGCAGCCCCCAGATCTAAGCTCTGTCCATCCAGGACCAGTCACCATCGTGGACAGCAGCTTTGCCATCTAGGAGTTCATGTGCTCAGTGTCAGCGTTGTGATTTCAGTGCACTGAGGATGAGCAGAAATCCAAAACCTAATGGGGCAGGAAGGAGACGCTGGCCCCTATGCCCCCCAAGAGCTAGAATATCTTCCAAGTAAGTGTGGGTGGAGAAAACAGGAGAGAGTGAGACCTGGAGACCCTTGCTTTGAGACTTCCTCATCTCAAATGCCTTTGTACGTGGACTCCATAATGTCCCCAAGTGGGACAGTCCTCCCCTGCAGACTTTCGCAGGAGGGCCAGTCTCTTGATTTTCATCCTGCATGTGCAGTGTTCTTTAGGTGGTAGCTCGTGGGCACTCCTCTTGTGACCCCCTTTGCCAGGAAACCCCTGTGCACTTTAGTCTTGCTTAGTCCGGTCATCAGGGAGGAGAGGTAGACAAATGGGGAAAGCGGAGGGAGCCTGGTGGGGTCTGCAGGATGGTTGTGGCAGTACTTGGGGGTATCAAGGTGAACCCAGTGAATGGAGCGTGCGCCCATCCCAAGTGTAGTTGCAGGGACCAGGGGTGTGTGGATCTGTTGGAAGAGAATGTCTCCATTCAGGCTGGAGCACCTGGAAGCGGGTTTGTTGGAGAGCCTGCATGGAGTGGTTTGAGGTTCTACTGCCTGAGCTCGTGTTCCCTGGGACAGCAGTGCTGAGGCTGACATGTGCCTGCACAGGTTTGATTTGACAACTCATGACCACACGTGAGCAGCAATGAAGGATGTGGAATTCAGCCAAGAGAAGTCTTTTCCACAGTTAGAACTGTGGCCTGGGCTGAGCCCTCAGGCAGCTGTGGGTACAGGAGGATGGGAGCCTTTGGCTTGAGGGGCTGGTTCTAGCAGGTGCCCCCAGCATCCACTCCACGCCCTGACTTTTGTTGGCTGTTTTAGCAGGCAGGCACCGTAGAATAACAGGGAAAATCTCAAGTCATTTTTTGCATCAACTTTGGTATCATTGTGTACTTGGCGTTGCCGGTGCAGAAAGGTTCATGTGCATTTGGGAAGATACCAAGAGAATCTGGAGTGTTTCCTTGGAAGATGCTGAGGTCTCAGTGGGCCATGTGCATCATTGGGATTATCCCTCTTTTTCATAGTCTTTGGAGATTTAAATGTTTGACCTGGATCACTCGCTGTAAATGAAAATATGGTGTCTTGTGTCTGTGGATCCCTAGGTGTCCTCTTTTGTTTTTTGCCTCATGCATGAGCTATCAGGGCTTGGAATGCTTTGTGTTTGTATAAGAGGGTCTATCAGGGCTTGGAATGCTTTGTGTTTGTATAAGAGGGTTCGAGGCTCATTTTGGGCTCTGGACACTCTGTTGGACACAATGAAAGTTTGCAAGTTTGTGTGAGTCCTGCTGGGAAAATAGCAGTTGTAAGGTTAAGATCACAGAATGCTTGTTATAAGGTGGTCCTGCTCGGTAGGGATCTCTGGGCCCAATCTTAGAAGAGTCATCAAATCCTGTGACGTCGGGGAGGATGGCTGCAAAAAATCAGGGCAGTGATGCCACAGTGATCTGCAGCCTGGAGGCTTGTCCTCTAGAAGATGCAGCTGCAAGTGTCTTGCTGCCAGGCTGGGTTCTATGCACTCCTGTCCCTCCCAAAATAAGCACACATACAGGCAAAATACAGAAAACACGGAATCTTAACTGCACTGTTGGTGGTAATGTAAATGGTACTGCTATGTTGGAAAATAAAATGGAAGTTCCTTAACAAATTAATATAGAACAGGCCTTCAGACTGTCAAACCCATTTCTGACAGATATCCAAAGGAAAAGCAATCAGTTTTTCAGGGATATGTCCACAGTCCCATGAGTGTGACTGGATTTGCAGTAGCTAAGGCATAGCCACAGCCCAGATGTCTATTAACAAAAGAATAGGTTACAAAAGTGTGGTATAGAAATACTTCTTATATACACTGTATATTCATGAACTGTTTTTTTCTCTGTATATAAATATAAAAATCAAGGATCCTGCATTTATGCCAGAATGAATGAACCTAGAGAACAGTATGCCAAGTGAAATAAGCCTGACAAAGGAGGACAGACCCTATGTGGAAACTAGACCTGTCAAACTCATAGAGCCATCGAGTAATAAGGCTGTTACCAGGAGGTGGGTGGAGGGGGAAATAGGGCACTGGTAGTGAAAGAGTAGAGATTTTCCGTTGTAAAATAAGTTCTGGGAATCTGAGGTACTGAATGCTGCTGGTAGTGTTTCTATATCCTTGAAATTCGCCCAGAGAGAAAGAATACAGTGTAGTCATAGGTGGACGTGTAACTTCCTTGACTATAATAATTATTCAGTGTATGAGTCTATCACATGATCACTTTGTACACAGTACATTTATACCGTTTTTGTTAGTTACACCTTAGTAAGGCTGGGAAAGAAAAAGAGAGTTGTGGGGCGGGGGGGGTGATGATTTTCTCTTCTGAATGCTTCTCAGTCCAGGCTTCATGTTTCATTGATGACGCATTTTGCATACACGTGCTGGAGTCCAGCTCCAGCAGCCAGGGAATCATCCTGAAGAGATGAGCGGTGTCGGCAGAGAACGATGCAGCCTCTGACTCAAGGTACGGGACTGCATGGTTATTTCAAGCTTCAGGTTCTGTTTTATACTTTGAGAAAAACATTCCGTTAGAGGTTTGGCATTTTCAGTATCCCCTCACCCAGATTTATTGTCTCCATAAAACATTGTTGCCCTTTGAACAGAGTTTCTGCTTCAGCTATTCTCTCAGAATCCTGTTTACTTTAACGTGTGATAACATTGTAATTCATGCTTATGTCTGGGCTGCAAACCAGATTCCTCAGTTTATTTCTTATCGTTCTAAATCCTGTTTGCCCTTAGCATCCTAAACTTACTATCGCCTAAAAAGGCTTCTAGCTATTAATATCTCTGAAATTCCTAATCTGTATAAGCTATAGTAAAACATGCTAGCACTACCACATTCCTTAAATTTTTAGCTTCTAACTATTCTTCAGTTCAGTTCAGTCACTCAGTCATGTCCAACTCTTTGCAGCCCCACGAATCGGAGCACACCAGGATCCCTGTCCATCACCAACTCCCAGAGTTCACTCAGACTCACGTCTATCGAGTCAGTGATGCCATCCAGCCATCTCATCCTGGGTCGTCCCCTTCTCCTCCTGCCCCCAATCCCTCCCAGCATCAGAGTCTTTTCCAATGAGTCAACTCTTTGCATGAGGTGGGCAAAGTACTGGAGTTTCAGCTTTAGCATCATTCCTTCCAAAGAAATCCCAGGGCTGATCTCCTTCAGAATGGACGGGTTGGATCTCCTTGCAGTCCAAGGGACTCTCAAGAGTCTTCTCCAACACCACCGTTCAAAAGCATCAATTCTTCAGCGCTCAGCCTTCTTCACAATCCATCCCTCACATCCATACAACACTACCGGAAAAACCATAGCCTTGACTAGACGGACCTTAGTCAGCAAAGTAATGTCTTTGCTTTTCAGTATGCTATCTAGGTTGGTCATAACTGTCCTTCCAAAGAGTAAGTGTCTTTTAATTTCATGGCTGCAGTCACCATCTGCAGTGATTTTGGAGCCCCCAAAAATAAAGTCTGACACTGTTTCCACTGTTTCCTCATCTATTTCCCATGAAGTGATGGGGCCGGATGCCATGATCTTTGTTTTCTGAATGTTGAACGTTAAGCCAACTGTTTCAGTCTCCTCTTTTACTTTCATCAAGAGGCTTTTTAGTTCCTCTTTACTTTCTGCCATAAGGCTGGTGTCAACTGCATATTTGAGGTTATTGATATTTTCCCGGCAATCTTGATTCCAGCTTGTGTTTCTTCCAGTCCAGCGTTTCTCATGATGTACTCTGCATATAAGTTAAATAAGCAGGGTGACAATACACATCCTTGACGTCCTCCTTTTCCTATTTGGAACCAGTCTGTTGTTCCATGTCCAGTTCTAACTGTTGCTTCTTGAACTGCATACAGGTTTCTCAAGAGGCAGATCAGCTGGTCTGCTATTACCGTCTCTTGAAGAATTTTCCACGGTTTATTGTGATCCACACAATCAAAGGCTTTGGCATAGTCAATAAAGCAGAAATAGATGTTTTTCTGGAACTCTCTTGTTTTTTCCATGATCCAGTGGATGTTGGCAATTTGATCTCGGGTTCCTCTGCCTTTTCTAAAACCAGCTTGAACATCAGGGAGTTCACAGTTCATGTATTGCTGAAGCCTGGCTTGGAGAATTTTGAGCATTACTTTACTAGCATGTGAGATGAGTGCAATTGTGTGGTGGTTTGAGCATTCTTTGGCATTGCCTTTCTTTGGGATTGGAATGAAAACTGACCTTTTGCAGTCCTGTGGCCACTGCTGAGTTTTCCAGATTTGCTGGCGTATTGAGTGCAGCCTTTTCACAGCATCATGTTTCAGGATTTGAAACAGCTCAACTGGAATTCGATCACCTCCACTAGCTTTGTTCGTAGTGATGCTTTCTAAGTCCCACTCAACTTCACATTCCAGGATGTCTGGCTGTCGGTGAGTGATCACACCATCGTGATTATCTGGGTCATGAAGCTCTTTTTTGTACAGTTCTTCTGTGTATTCTTGCCACCTCTTCTTAATATCTTCTGCTTCTGTTAGGTCCAGACCATTTCTGTCCTTTATCGAGCCCATCCTTGCATGAAATGTTCCCTTGGTATCTCTAATTTTCTTGAAGAGATCTCTAGTCTTTCCCATTCTGTTGTTTTCCTCTATTTCTTTGCCTTGATCTCTAAAGAAGGCTTTGTTATCTCTTCTTGCTATTCTTTGGAACTCTGCATTCAGATGCTTATATCTTTCCTTTTCTCCTTTGCTTTTCACTGCTCTTCTTTTCACAGCTATTTGTAAGGCTTCCCCAGACAGCCATTTTGCTTTTTTGCATTTCTTTTTCATGTGGATGGTCTTGATCCCTGTTTCCTGTACAATGTCATGAACCCCATAGTCATCAGGCATAGTTCATCCTATCTATCTACTCTAGACCCTTAAATCTATTTCTCACTTTCACTGTATAAGCATAAGGGATTTAATTTAGGTCATACCTGAATGGTCTAGCGGTTTTCCGTACTTTGTTCAATTTGAGTCTGAATTTGGTAATAAGGAGTTCATGATCTGAGCCACAGTCAGCTCCTGGTCTTGTTTTTGTTGACTGTATAGAGCTTCTCCATCTTTGGCTGCAAAGAATATAATCAATCTGATTTCGGTGTTGACCATCTGGTGATATCCCATGTGTAGAGTCTTTTGTGTTTTTGGAAGGGGGTGTTTGCTATTACCAGTGCATTGTCTTTGCAAAACTCTGCAATTCTTTGCCCTGCTTCATTCCACATTCCAAGGCCAAAGTTGCCTGTTCCTCCAGGTGTTTCTGACTTCCTACTTTTGCGTTCTAGTCCCCTATAATGAAAAGGACATCTTTTTTGGGCGTTAGTTCTAAAAGGTCTTGTAGGTCTTCATAGAACCGTTCAGCTTCAGCTTCTTCAGCGTTACTGGTTGGGGCTTAGACTTGGATTACTGTGATATTGAATGGTTTGCCTTGGAAACGAACATATCATTCTGACGTTTTTGAGATTGCATCCAAGTACTGCATTTCGGACTCTTTTGTTGACCATGATGGCCACTCCATTTCTTAATTATTCCTAAACCCTAAGTTCAGCAAACTTCCTTTGCCATAAACATTTCCCTCACAAGTAGGTCTCAGATGACAGTCCTTCCTATGGCCTCAAGCTGCGGCCTACATGCTCATCCTGGAACACTCTTTGTAAAGATCCTGAACAAATGTCAGTGGTTACCTTTATGGATTATTCTTTGGGCACAACTGCAGAAAGCTTTGTGCCTTCTCCTGCTCCTCTCAAGGACAATAAGCACCTTAACATTCTTTTCAGTCAACTTAAGCGAGGAAAGCTGAAGTAAGTCAGAACCACAAGACCTAACTCCTTCATCCCGGGTCCTTGCCTGCAGGACAAGGAGAGGGGGTTGCGGCCATGCCTCCATTTTCTCAGTAATGCCTAACGTGGCTCCCAACACACATGTTTTGTATCCTCTGACCAGAGATTCCCCTTCAGGTAGTTTGTGTTGGTCCACAGCTCAAGAATGTTTAAGATGGCCCAGTTGATTTCAGTCTGGATCCCTCACTGAGAATCAGGACTCTTGAGTCCTCCCAGTCCTGAGGGCTGAGATCTGGGCTGAGGAAGGGGGTGCTCTGTTCTGAGTCAGGATGGATCAGGGCTGCTGTGTGACCTGAAGGAGATTGCCTGGTCAGCGGAGGTGCCTCCTGCTGCTGTGTACATGAGGCCTCATCAGGAGGGGAGTGTGATCCAAGGGAAAGTGTGGGAAAGTCCCATGTTGGTCTCTCTGTGGAAGTTGACTGTCGTGAGTCCCTCCTGACTCCTCCACAGGGGACTGTCTGTTCCTCTTTATGAGGGCTTCCCTGTTTGTGTGGTTGGGGCTCAGGAAGGGTGCTGGGGTCCAGCCCTGGTGGATCCAGGGTAATTCAAAGTGAGGACGGAGTCGGCGATTGATTTAGAGAATGATAAGGAAAGAATGTTGTAGATAAGAAAATAGAGGAGAGAAAGAGGCTGATATTCCTTGGTTTACATAGTAAGCCAATAAAATCCCAGACAAGGAGTTTGCCCTGTTCACGGAAGCCACAGGTGCCCTCCCAGTCTCCCGAGGGAGTGAAAACACAGAACATCTTCCCGTTCAGGTCTCAGAAATCCGGGCATTAAGTGAATGCAGGGAGCCTCTATGCTCCAAGGGATCAGCCAGAAAAAAGAGTAAGTGAGAGTAAAAAAAGACACAGGGTGACCGAGATTCTTCTAGCGAAGCCGTTACTTTTATTTTCAAAAGGGACTTTTATACCTTTCCCACAATGATGTTGTGTACATTATCTTCTGGCCTTGGAGGCCTGTGAACATTTTATGACCCTCTTTTGATAAAGGCTGTTCAACCAGAAAACTTATTTTCCCTTGAAATGTTTTTTCTTTATATTTCTAATCTACATCAGCCTCAGAAAATGTTAAACAGAGTTACATTTCTCAGGGAGCAAAAGTGCAGTGAGTTACAAGAAAGAACCAGTTAGCTCAGAAGTCTGATGTGGTTAATTTCAAGGCTACACTTGTTTTTCCTACATTCCAACTATGTTAACTAACGCAGTCCCAGGTGCACAGTGGATAAGAGATATGGGAATTTAGCAACAAGCATTGGCCCAATAATGAAATCCTACACCAGGACTACTCTAAGAACTTTTAACTCTTTAAAAGGCTCTATGTTCTAGGCTTCCCGTGCCTCTCACAGCTGGGAGGTTGTGAACAATCATATGCATAGCTGTAAGAGTCTGGATAAACCTGCCAAGCAAGCTAGAATGCTAACAGAGGGGGTTTGATTTGAAATATTCCTCTCATGTCCAGGAGACTTATTAGCTAGAGCCCTAAGTTGATTTTTCCAGAGAAAGGTGGTCGGGGATAGCCCTCTGTTAATGTCAGAAGAGTTGGTGAAAGGCATGAAATAGTAAAACAGACAGATTGTGGTTTTGGGATAGATGCTCGAGAAGGGGGTCCCCTCAAGTCCTGATCTCGCCTTTGCCCATCATGCCTTTTCCTCATGACCTTTGCCATGGGCGAGATTCCCCATGCTGGCTCAAGGCAGAAGGGGATGTGTTGACTCTAAGCATTAAACAGCATGTTTTCAACTTTCATGATAGACCTCTGAAGACTCGTGTTGCCTGAGGAAGCCCTGAAGTTAAGGAAGAGGAAAGAAAAGGAGTGAGGCATGGCTATTTCTCAGGTAAGGTCATATTTAGTCTGTCCTTCCTAAAATGCCCTTCTCTGGACTCACTAATCATGTCTGACTCTGGAGTGTCCTGTGTGACTCCTGTACACTCACACTCACCTGGGGCCTTCCCTCAGGTCCTGTCGTCTCCACCTAGATCCCATCTCCCCATGGCCCAGTGACCTGGCCCTTGTGAGGAGGCTCCCCTGGGCACCGTCCTGGGCAGGGCTTCTCACCCACAGGTTGGATATGGGGTCTCAGTGCTGTTGGGCAGCAGGGATTGCTTAGGGCCTATCTGGATGAGCTGTCTGCTCTGTCAATCAGGGTAAGGAAACTGCACGTGAAAGTCAGGTGTTAGTATGCACAATAGCTGGTTAAATCTGGGAATCAGATCAATTGAGCCTGTCCTTTCCCTTTTGTGTATTTTGACATCCGTGTGAATATACCTTACGTATATATACACAAAGAATTATTTCTGAGTACTGTGTTCTGTTCAGTTGGCTTATTTGTCTGTTTTTATATCAGTACCACATCACCTTGATTACCTTGTAATAGGTGTTGAAATAGAAAGATGTCCATCTTCCCACTTCAAGAGTTTTGCTGTTTGCTCTTACAATAGTTCTGTGACTTTCACGATGTTTTATTCTGCTTCTATGAAGATTGTCATGGCAGTTTTGATAATGAGTTAATTGGTTGATTGACCCTTTGTGTGGTTATTAAAGAATCTTTTTTGATATTACATGTTTCTTTTGTAATCTTTATGATTTTTACTGATGAAACTTTGTCATGTGGGAAAGAAGATACATTTACTTCTTTTTCAATTTGGGGACCTTTGATTTCCTTTTCTCATCTAATTGCTCTAAGGGTTTCAGTGCTTTGTTGAAGTGTAGTGCAGAGTGTGCGTCCTTGAGGAAAAGCTTTCATTCTTTCCCCATTGCTGTGCTCTTTTCATAATGGCATTTTTTATGTTGATGTTGGTATAATTTATTGTTTGTAGTTTGTTGAGTGTTCCATCTTGAAAGGTTGTCAAATTTTTGTCGAATGTTTTTTTCTGCATCGAGATAATACTGTTTTTTTCCCCCTTTAATCTGTTAATGTAGTGTGTCATATTAATTGATTTTTGTGTGTTGACGTCTCCTTGCCTTACATGAATAAAATCCACTTGGTTATGGTGTCAGATCTTTTTATTTATTTATTTAAATTATTTAATTGAAGGATAATTGCTTTACAGAAGTTGTTGTTTTCTGCCAAATATCAACATGAATCAGCCATAGGTATACATATGTCACCTCCCTCCCATCTTCTTCCCTATTCCACCCCTGTAGGTTGTTAGAGAGCCCCTGTTTGAGTTCCCTGAGTCAGTCATCAAATTCGCATTGGCTCTCTACTTTATATATGGTAATGTAAGTTTCCATGTTACTCTCTCCATACATCTCACTCTCTCCTTCCTCCCCTTCCCCTTCCATCTGTTCTCTGTGTCTGTTTCTCCAGATCTTTTTAATATGTGTTGAAGTGGGTTTGCAAGTATTTTAATTTTGCATCAGTATTCATCAGGGGTATTGGTTTCTAGTTTTCCTTTCTTGTGTCTTTGGGAAATCAGCAAACTATTAGAATCATGCTTGCTTCATAGAATTAGAAAGATTAGTGGTAATTCTTTTGTAAATGTTTGGTAGAATTTGGTCCTGTATTTTTCTTAGAGGTTTCTGACTACTTTTTAAATCTCTCTAGTTATAATTGGCTTCCCTGATAGCTCAAATCATAAAGAATCTGCCTGCATTGTGGGAGACCCAGGTTCTCTCCCTGGGTCGGAAGCTTCCCTGGAGAAAGGAATGGCTCTCTAGTCCACTATTCATGTCTGGAGAAATTCCATGGACAGAGGAGCCTTGTGGGCTACAGTCCATGAGGTCACAAAGAGTCAGACACGATTGAGCGGCTAACACTTTCACTTTCAACACTTCTCAATTTTTTTATTTCTTAATAAGTAAAATAGTTTGTATGTTTCTAAGAATTTGCCAATATTTCCTATATACTGTCACTTATAGGCATTATTGGTCATAGTACTTCCTTATCTTTAGAAACTTTCTTTGACATCAATTGTAATCACTCCAGTTTCATATCTATTTTTAGTTATTTGGATCTTTTTTTCTCTTGTCCTTAGTCTACGTGGGGGTTTTCCTATACAGTTTTTTCAAAACATCCACTCTTGGTTTGTTGATTTTTATATTTTTCTACTTTCTATTGTATCTCTGGGTTAATCTTTCTTACTTACATGTTTCCTTCTACTAAACCTGAGTTGTTTTTTTGTTTTTTTTTTTAAACCTGAGTTTAGTTTGTTTTCTGTTTTCTGCTTCCTAGAGGTCTAAAAATAGATTTCAGATTTAAGATCTTTTCTCTTTTTTACTGTAAGCATTTAACCTTTCAGATTTTCCTTTTAGTACAGTGGTCTCTGTGTGTTATAAAATTTGTAATGTTGTCTTTTCATTTTGATCAATGTATTTTAAAATTTCCATGTGATTTTTTTTCTTAGACCCATTTGTGGTGTAAGAGTGAGTTGTTTAATGTACATGTGAGGAAGTTTCTTTTTTTCTTGTGTTTATTTCGTTGTTGTTAGGGAAGATACTTTTATGGTATCAGTCTCTTAAAATGGTTAATTTTGGCCTAACATGTTGTCTCTCATAGAGAATGGTTTCTGTGTCCTTGAGATACATGTGTTTTCTGCTTTTGTTGGGCCGTGTGATCTGTACATGCCTGTTCAATATTTGCTTCATTTTTCTGAGATATCTAATGTTAGATGTATATATATTTTTACTTGTTACAGCTTTTTGGTAAATTGACCATTTTATCATTACACAATATTTATCTCATTGCACTTTTTTTTTCCTCAGTTTATTTTGTCTGATATAACAGTATCCCCTGCTCTCTTTAGGATGGACTGTCTTTTTCCATCCTTTCACTTTTCACCTTTCCATGTCCTTAGATTTGTGAGTACTACCTGTTTCAACTCTCTGACAAACTCTGTGTCTCTTGTCTTCCTCCTGTTACTTCTTCTAGTGGCCCCTGCTCCTGTGCATCATATGGTGGTGAAATACAGGCACCCTGGACAGCTCCTTTCGTGCCACTGTAATTTCAGAGGGGATGTATTGAATGTTTCCTTCCTATCATGATGTTTCTTCAGATAGTCTTGCTTAATACTGTATTTTTTTCCATATCCCTTTTTGACATAATTTTTAATTCTCCAAGAAGTTTTTTTACTTTGCTGTTGTGATAATTCTTTTTTGTCATAATCTAATGACTCTTCTAATTTGAAATCAGTTTTATTAATGGGAAAAAAAGCAATAAAGTCTTTGGCTTCTGTTAATGCCTTGCTATGTAAATTTAAATGGATAAAATTGTATCTTTGTATATGGTAATGTTATTTTGAATTGAGTTCAGGTATTCTTTTTTTTTAAATGTTTTTACCGGTTTTCTTTTGGTAGCCTAGTATAGAATCCTGTTGACAAACTCAGCTGAGTACAAAGGATACATTTTTATCGTCTGAAGGATGCTGAAATACATGTGAATAAAAGGATAATATAAAATTGTCCAAAAAAATCTATCAAAAGACCAATCCTCTCATTTCAGTTAATTTTTTATAGATAAGTATGCATGCATGTGCAAGTCTGTGATTTAGATAGAAGACATGATTTAAAAACTACATATCACCTTTTTTTTTTAGTTGAAATTATGTTATCAGTATAATCTATGGCCTTGAAATTTTCTAAACAATCTTCTTAGTGTTTTAAGTAGTAAATTACTAACAGTTGTGTTTCTGTATCCACATCTATAATGACCTTTCATGCCATTCCACATTGTTCACCTTGGACTTTTTTTTTTTTTTCATATTAATACAATATTTATTTGTTTTCCTTCTGTCAAACCCTGAGCCCACCACTTTCCCCAGGCTGCCTGGGGAATTCCAGGAAAGGGAACATACAGGGCAGACATAGGAGAAAGAACTGTGGGAGGTGGAAACAGCTCCTTCATATTGTGAAGAAGACGAGCTAGACCACCATCAGGCAAAAGAGCCCCATGGCCTTTGAGAGGGCCAAGCCCCATGGCTTAGAAGAGCTACTGTTTCAGAGAAGGGTTCCTGGCATAACAGTGATGAAGCTCCCAAACACAGTCCCACTTCCAGCCCTGGAGCCAGCCACCCCTGCTGTGGCAGCTTCAGCTCCAGGGAACTTGGCTGCTGTGTCAAAGTCCCTTGAAATGGCACTGGTTTGGAAGCTCTGGGTAGGAATAAGTGAGATGGTCCGAGGACCTGGGGCTGCCAAGCTGCTGTGGCTCTCATCAGTCAGTGTCTCCAGTCCTTTACCACCACTGCAGACAGTGATCACTCAACACGGGGGAGGTTCTCTCGATCAGGGAGGGGGTAGAGACTAATTTGGCACAGGTGTCCATTTTCAAGGGATGAAGGCCCGAGGCCAGAGAGCTGCTCCCCCTGCAGAGAAGACAGAGGGGCAGGGAGGAGGCTCACCTTGGACTTCTTTGAAGTTTCTTTAGGAGCCCTCTGTCAAAGGACTTGTTCTCTGTATTAACTGTTAGATGCTTAAGCTTCAGTTGCTGAGCCCAAGCTTCTGAGTGCAGGTGCTTCATGTAACATTTCTTACCTTCTTGATCTGAGTCGAGTTTCTCAGTGTCTGTGACAACAGGTTTTCTTCTCTAAGGTGGGAACAGATGGTTCTTTAATAAGCTATTATATTGATGACAGGTTCTTGCCTGTAAAGTACTTATTTAATATTTAGAGTAAGACTACAGTAATTTAGAGCAACAGGAAGCCTTCAGACACTTTTGGTCCTTGCTGCTGTTATCAACATCATACCTGAAAATTTAGACCTTTCCATTAAAAGTGCCATGGACTTTGTCATCTCTGAAGACACCACTCATGCTGTACCTCATCTAGATAATGAATTGCTCTCATTGGGTAGAACATAATATCTGACACTTCTGTATAGCCAAAACAGTGTTGAGCTTTATTTTCATATATTTCATGGGTTTTGAATAATGATGAAAAATCCATATTAATTGGAGGATCTCATAAGGCCATATGAAACAGCATAAGAAATTAAAATTAGAGATGCATAATTTCTCCAGATACCCCTGCATGGATCTGTTAGAACACATACTTCAACCAAGTCAATCCATACCCCTTACTACCCTTTCTCTTTCGCATGAAAATGAGAACTTTTCTTGGCCCTTTTGCTGACATGTGATTTCATTTCAGGAACGACTGACCTCTGAGGATGTGGCCATTGAATTCACTCAGGAGGAGTGGGAATTCCTGGACCCTGCTCAGAGGGCCTTGTACAGGGACGTGATGCTGGAGACCTACAGGAATCTGCTGTCTCTGGGTGAGGATGACTTCCTTCCAGAGCTGCCCTTGGGTATCTGCATTTTCCCTGTGTGCCCCTTGGGAGGCCCTGATGTCTTTCATCTGAGAGTTCTGGTGACTGGGGCATGACACAGCTTCACAAGGTTAAACTGACCCTCTTCAGATGCTGTGTCTGTTTCATGTAATATCTGAGGTTGTCCCAGAGCTTAATTATGTACAAAGCTCACTAGCAAATGTTAAAAAAAAAAATACCAAAAAACCTGATTTCCTGTTTTCTACCTTTTGACTTTTGGCTCAGTGTTTAAAAAAATCCACAGCACTTTAGATTTCTTTCTTCTGATAATGCTGAATATCTACTTGTTTGTTTTTGCTTGTTTACATTTTTTTGGCTGCACCATTCTGCATGTGGGATCTTAGTTCCCTGACTAAGGATCAAACCTGCAGCCCCTGCATTTGAAATTATGAGTCTTAACCACTGGATCACCAGGGGAGTCCTAGAATTTCTGTTTCTGAATATTATCTCCACGTTGGAGCATGAGAAAAAGCTCTGGACAGTGGGGAGTGATATAAAAGTAGCCAAAACTACAACATATAAAGAAAAACGAGTGTCTCAAAAGGGCTGTTTTTTTCTGTTTAGGAGTGGGACAAGTTGGTGGATTGGATCCTCTGTGGTTGTTACTTAGGAGAATGTAAGAGTGGATAGAGAGATCATCTTTTTGATCCTAGATCCTACGAGGGGAGCATATGTGAATCTCGCAGGCTCTTAGCTTGCCATCTGTAGGTCGAGCGCATGGTCCCATCTCAAGGTGCTGTAATGTCTGACCTTCATGTTGTATTAGTTTTACTCTTGTGCTGCTCTACCCAGTCTGGGAATGTTGACTGTTCCTGATGTTCCATTCTCCTTACTTTGTATCATTTTACCTCTTCAATTTCTTTGAAATATATTCCTGAGGGTCTGAAATTTTATCTGGTTTCCTTGCTGTGATAATCCACCTATGTTTAATTGGCATCCTCTGGTGAGTCTCTGTGGAGTGGATTTAGTAGGTAAGAGAAAACTGTGATGGAGACACTATTCCTAATGTTATTTTCTTGCTCTGTACAAAGTCACCACTTGAAGTCACCACTTGAAGCTATCCTTTTGAGTGGTCAGTTCTAGGATGATGAGAGAGAAAGTATCACGAGAGCCTGATACATCTTTCCAGGTTATTTTCTGACTTTGGAGACTGTCAAGGGCACCATGACAGTGTTGTTGATGTGTATCAAGGACCATATATTTTAGCCTCTGTAAATGGTATGGGAATTTATCCCAGGACAAATTTGTCCAAGTTCACGTCGTCATATCTATGAGGCTATTGGCTGCACTGTTGTTCTGTGCATTGTAGGTATTTTTTAATTTTATCATTGAGTTCAAATTTCTGTGTTACTCTTAGTGTTTCTGTTTTGTATTTGCAATGCATTGGATGTTTGATTGGGGAATGGTCCCTATGGTGGAACTGGTGATCAGTCCCTCTTAAAATTCTTTATATATTCTTTGTACTGACTTACTATCAGATGTATGATTTCCACATATTTTCTCTTCTACTGTTGATTGTCTTTTCAAACTCACTCCACTTTAATGCAGAGTAGTTTATAATTTTGATATAGTTCAGTTTATTAATATCTGGTTTTATTTTGTGGCCTGTGCTTTTGGTGTTATATCTGGTAAATCATTTGTGGGTCCAACTTCCAGAAACATATCCTGCATGTTTACTTCTAGGAGTTTTATACATTTGGGACTTAGGTTTAGGTCTTTGAACCATTTTGAGTTCGTTTTTGTCTGTAGTGTAAAATAATGTTCCAAGTAAATTCTTTTGCTGGTGGGTGTTCGGTTTTGTCAACATGTCTTGTTTCATAGACTGCTTCCCCCTTTAGTAGTTTTTACACCCTTGTGAAACATCTTGTGAACATCTCTGCAAGAGGTGTTTTTGTTTTTGTTTTAACCATTCTTTTTAGGTATGCTGCTGCCTCTGCTGCTATGTCGCGTCAGTCGTGTCTGACTCTGTGCGACTCCACAGATGGCAGCCCACCAGGCTCCTCTGTCCCTGGGATTCTCCAGGCAAAAACACTGGCGTAGGTTGCCATTTCCTTCTCCAAAGCATGCATGCCAAGTTGCTTAAGCTGTGTCCGATTCTGTGCAACCCCATAGATGGCAGCCCACCAGGCTCCTCTGTCCATGGGATTCTCCAGGCAAGAATACTGGAGTGGGTTGCCATTTCCTTCTCCACTTTTTAAGTATAGTTAATTTATAATTTTGTGTTTGAGGTATACATTGGTTTACAAGATATTCAATATAGTTCCCTGAGCTTATCGTAGGTTCTTGTTGTTCATTTATTTTGTATATACATTAGTTTGTAAATATTCAGACTCCTAATTTATCTCTCCCTTTCCTGCCCCCATCATCATCTTGTACTATCCCCTTTGGTAACCATGTTTTTTTATTCTGGTGAGTTTATTTTGTGAATAAGTTCATTTGTATCATTTATTTCAGTTCAACATATAATATCCTATGATATTTGTCTTTCTCTGTCTGATTTCACTTAGAATAATACCTAAGTCTGTCTATATTGCTGCAAAAGTCATTACTTCGTTGTGTTTTATGCTGTGGGGGTGGCAACTCACTCCAGTGTTCTTGCCTGGAGAATTGCATGGACAGGAGTCTGGCAGCTGCAGGTCATGGGGTCTTAAAGAGTTGGACACGGCTGAGCTACTTTCACTTCACAATATTCCCTTGTGTATATGTACCACATATACTTTATCCCTTTGTCTGTCAGTGAACATTTAGGTTGCTGCCGTGTTTTGGCTGGTATATATAGTGCTGCTAAAAACATTGGGGTGCATGTATCATTTTGAATTAGTTTTCATCCTTTCTGGATATATGCCCAGGATTGGAATTGCTGGTTCATGTGATAGCTGTATTTTTATTTCTTTATGGAACCTCCTTGCTATTCTCCAAAGTGGCAGTACCAATTTATGTTCCTTCCAACAGTGTAGGAGGGTTCTCTTTTCTCCACACCCTCTCAAGCATTTATTGTTGTAGATTTTTTGATGGTGGTCATTCTGACCCGTGTGAGGTGATGCATTTTTGTGGTTTTGATTTGCATTTCTATCATAAGTAGAGATGTCAAGCATCTTTTCAGGTGACTGTTGGCCATCTGTTTGTCTCCTGTGGAGAAGTATCTGTTTTGATCTTCTGCCCAGTTTTTGATTGGGTCGTTTGTTTGTTTGTTTGTTTTGATATTACGCTGTATGAACTGTTTGTATATTTTGGAAATAAATCTCTTATAGGTAGCATCATTTGCATATATAGTCTCGTAGTCCAAAAGTTGAATTTTTGTTCTTTTTTTGCTTTCCTTTGCTTTGCAAAAAGGTTTTAAATTTAATTAGGTCTCATTTGTTTGTTTTTGCTTTCATTACCATGACTCAAGAGATAGATTCAAAAAAATTTTGCTGACATTTAGTCAGTGTTTTGCATTTGTTTTCCACTATGAATTTTATAGTACCTGGTCTTGCATTTAGATGTTTAACCCATTTTGAGTTTACTTTTGTGTGTGGTGTTAGAGAATGTTGGAATTTCATTCTTTTTCATGTAACTATCCATTTATCCCAGCATCACTTATTAAAGAGACTTCTTCATTCTATATTCTTTCCTCCTTTGTTATAGAATAATTGACTCTAAGTAAATTGGTTTATTTCTGGGTTTTCTGTCGTGTTCTACTGATCTGTGTTTCTGTTTTGTGCCATCATCATACCACTTCCCTGGTGGCTCAGACGGTAAAGCCATCTGCCTCCAATGCAGGAGACCCAGGTTCAGTCCCTGGGTCAGGAAGATCGGCTGGAGAAGGAAATGGCAACCCACTTCAGTATTCTTGCCTGGAAAATCCCATGGACAGAGGAAACTGGTAGTCAACAGTCGATGGGGTCACAAAGAGTTGGACACAGCTGAGCGACTTCACTTTCACTTAGTTGACTGTAAGTTTGTAGCATAGTCTGAACTCAGGGAACATGATTCCTCCAGCTCTGTTCTTTTTTCTCAAGATCATTTTAGATATCAGAGTCTTTTGTATTTTGGTACAAATTAAGTTTTTCTTTGTTTTATGAAATATGTCATTGTTAATTTGATAAGGGTTGCATTGAATATGTAGATTGCCTTGGATAATATGGTCATTTTGACAGTGTTACTTCTTTAAGTCCAAGAACATGGTATATGTTTGTGCCATCTGTTTGTGTCATCTTTGGTATCAGTCATCAGCATCTTATAGTTTCATGAGTACAGTTCTTTTGACTTTTTAGGTA
>NW_024070197.1:6106752-6114396 GCF_014754425.2 Oryx dammah
ATTTTGTATCCAGCAAGTTTACTCTGTTCATTGATGAGGTCTAGTAGTCATCTGGTGGCATCTTTGGGATTTTCTGTGTGTAGCATCATAGTGACAGTTTTACTTCTTCTTTATTTTTTTTTACCTTGAATTCCTTTTATTTCTTTTTCTTTTCTGATTATTGTGGCTAGGACTTCCAAAAATATGTTGAATAAAAGTGGCAATAGTGAACATTCGTGTCTTATTAATGTTGTTAAGGGGAGTGCTTTCAGTTTTTCCCTGTTGAGTATGATGTTAGCTGTATGTTTGACATATACAGTCTTAATTATGTTGAGGTAGGGTCCATCTGTGCTGACTTTCTGAAGGGTTTTTATCATAAATGGCACTTGAATTTTGTCAGAAGCTTTTCTGGGTCTATTGATGATCATACAGTTTTTAATCTTCAACTGTTACTGTGGTGTATCATAGTGATTAACTTGTGGATATGGAGAAATCTTGCATCCCTGCAGTAAATCCCACTTGATCATGGTATGATCCTTTAATGTCCTTTAATGTATTAGCAACTGTTTGAATCTGCTCTTTTGAACTCATAGAAGGTCTAGGAGAATAAATCCTTTTTCTACAAAAAAGAGTTGGATGCCTCAGAAAGGCTTTTGTAACTGGGAAGGTCTTCCAGAGTCAGTGTCAATCCCTCCTTTCCTTTGATACTCCTCGATCTTGAGATGAGTGTGGAAGAAGAAATGAAGTAAATGTCCAATAGAGAGGTTAATCATACTTGGCAGAGGAACCCAGGTTTAGATAGCCTTTTCCTGGATTTTCCTTCTGATTTCTGCTAATAAGATTCTTACACAATATCCTGGAATATTGTGTATGTTTTTCTTGAATATAAGCATTCCATTGTAAGTTACAAAATCAGAGTTGGATACATTACATTGTAAATAGTATAACAGGTATTATCTTGCTTTCTCCATATATCACACTTTTAAAATCTCTCTTGTTTCTGTCCCATACCCATAGTATAATGCCCATAAACTTGCTGAACCAGTTCTTTTCTTTTAAGGTCAGTAAGCTCTCAGTTATTTTCACAAAGACATGCGGTCACAAGCTGATATCTGACATAAACCTGTGTACCCTATGCTCCACGCAGGCCCTTTCTTAGTCCTGACCAGTCCTCACATAGTACCTTGATATGGATGGAAACATTATTCTCACGTCCCTCCACCTTCTACATGATCGTTTATTGAACACGTTTCTCAGGACATGACCTAAATCACTCTGTGCATCCATGATGACTCACAACCCATTTCGAGATGGGGTGGTTGAATAATAGTTAAACAGATTACTTCTGTCTTGTATATTCTTTGATATTTTCTTTCTAAGTTCCTTGTATTTATTTTTTAGTATTTTCTAGTCTATTCATTTGGTGAGTGGTCATGTTTACAAATAAGCTTTTTCAGTCGTCCCAGTAGGTTCAGATTCATATCCTGGTTCTCTTACCACTTTGTGGGCCAATTGGGTATGTCTCCTACTCTGATTAGAGGAAAGCTTGTTAGTTTACCTCAAGCAAATTAGTGCTGTCAGTAGTACATGTTTTATAGTAAACACTCAAAATTTATTTTGTCTAAAAAAGGTAATATCTATATTCTGTCATGTTCTTTATGATATGACTTTATATACATCATATCTTTTTTTAAAAATGTAAATTTATTTATTTTCATTGGAGGTTAATTATTTTACAATATTGTATTGGTTTTGCCATACATCAACATGAGTCCACCACAGGTATACACATGTTCCCCATCCTGAACCCCGCTCCCTCCTCCCTCCCCATACCATCCCTCTGGGTCATCCCAGTGCACCAGCCCCAAGCATCCAGTATCATGCATCAAACCTGGACTGGCGATTCATTTCATATATGATATTATACACGTTTCAGTGCCATTCTCCCAAATCATCCCACCCTTTCCCTCTCCCACAGAGTCCAAAAGCATGTTCTATACATCTGTGTCTCTTTTGCTGTCTTGCATACAGGGTTATCATTACCATCTTTCTAAATTCCATATATATGCGTTAGTATATTGTATTGATGTTTTTCTTTCTGGCTTACTTCACTCTGTGTAATAGGCTTCAGTTTCATCCACCTCATTAGAACTGATTCAAATGAATTCTCTTTAATGGCTGAGTAATACTCCATTGTGTATATGTACCACAGCCTTCTTATCTATTCATCTGCTGATGGACATCTAGGTTGCTTCCATATCCTGGCTATTATATTATAAACAGTGCTGCGATGAACATTGGGGTACACGTGTCTCTTTCAATTCTGGTTTCCTCAGTGTGTATGCCCAGCAGTGGGATTGCTGGGTCATAAGGCAGTTCTATTTCCAGTTTTTTAAGGAATCTCCACACTGTTTTCCATAGTGGCTGTACTAGTTTGCATCCCACCAGTAGTGTAAGAGGGTTCCCTTTTCTCCACACCCTCTCCAGCATTTATTGCTTGTAGACTTTTGGATCGCAGCCATTCGGACTGACATGAAATGATACCTCATTGTGGTTTTGATTTGCATTTCTCTGATAATGAGTGATGTTGAGCATCTTTTCATGTGTTTGTTAGCCATCTGTATGTGCTCTTTGGAGAAATGTCTATTTAGTTCTTTGGCCCATTTTTTGATTGGGTCATTTTTTTTCTGGAATTAAGCTGCAGGAATTGCTTGTATATTTTTGACATTGGTTGTTTGTCAGTTGCTTCATTTGCTATTATTTTCTACCATTCTGAAGGCTGTCTTTTCACCTTGCTTATAGTTTCCTTTGTTGTGCAGAAGCTTTTAATTTTAATTAGGTCCCATTTGTTTATTTTTGCTTTTATTTCCAATATTCTGGGAGGTGGGTCATAGAGGATTCTGCTGTGATGTATGTCAGAGAGTGTTTTGCCTATGTTCTCCTCTAGGAGTTTATAGTTTCTGGTCTTCTGTTTAGATCTTTAATCCATTGTGAGCTTATTTTTGTGTATGGTGTTAGAAAGTGATCTAGTTTCTTTCTTTTATAAGTGGTGACCAGTTTTCCCATCACCACTTGTTAAAGAGATTGTCTTTAATCCATTGTATATTCTTGCCTCCTTTGTCAAAGATACGGTGTCCATAGATGTGTGGATTTATCTCTGGGGTTTCTGTTTTGTTCCATTGATCTATATTTCTGTCTTTGTGCCAGTACCATACTGTCTCATGACTGTGGCTTTGTAGTAGAGCCTGAAGTCAGGCAAGTTGATTCCTCCAGTTCCATTCTTCTTTGTCAAGATTGCTTTGGCTATTCGAGGTTTTTTGTATTTCCATACAAATGGTGAAATTATTTGTTCTAGCTCTACATTATATCTTCTTAAAATTTTATTTATTTTTTAATTGAAAGATAATGGCTTTACCAAATTTTGTTCTCTGTCAGACCTCAACTACATTATATCTTGTATGCGTTTCACTTGCAACATTTTTCAGCAATATTGTGTCTGACCCTGGTCAATAAATACACAAAGCACTTGCTTTTTATTTGTTATATTTTGGTGCCATTAAACTAGGTAATTAAGAATAGTGCATGGCTAGAGATTAGCCTTCCTTGGTGGCTCAGTGGTAAAGAATTCACCTGCTAATGCAGAAGATGCTTCCTGATTCCTGAGTCAGGAAGATCCCATGGAGAAGGAAATGGCAACCCACTCCACTATTCTTGCCTGGGAAGTCCCATGGATTGAGGAGTCCAGTGCACTACAGTCCACAGTGTCGCAAAGAGGCAAACACGACTGAATGACTGAACAACAACAACATAGGTGGAGATTGCATTGTTTATTGGCTGTTAGAAAACTGGTGAATAGTTTATGACTTAATTTATGTGTCATTTACAGATGATGGTCTTTTAGCGTGTATTCTGCAATATAGTTGACACATACTACTTGTTAACATTGTAAAATGCCTTTTCTTTTTGGGTATGTAGTTCTATAGCAGATTTAAAAAACTATGTTGTTTCCAAAAAATTGTTTTAGCCATAGTCTTCATTTTCTCATTGGTTTTCAATTGTAATCAACCAATTATGAAAAGTTAATTATTAATTGGGTAAGCTTGGTTTTAGATTATTTACTGTTACAATATATAATGTATGTATAATGTATGTACAGTAAGTTTGCAGAATACAATGATAGTGTAATATTTTTCTTTTCAATTTGACACAACTGTTGATTGATATGTTGCTGGGGACCAGCCCCAGTTGATCCAGGGTAATTCGAAGTGGGGACAGCGTGGCGAGAGAGATATATAGATTTAGAGAGAGATAAGGAAAGAGTTTGCAGTTAAGAGAACAGGAGAGAACGAGGCTGTATTCCTTGGTTTACATAGAAAGACAATAAAGCCTCAGACAAGAGACTTTCACCGTCTGTGTAAGGCCCCAGGTGCCCGCTTGAATACCGGAGGGTGCCCCACCTTGGGCTCACTCTCGTGTGGGTCTTAGAAGCCCAGGCAAATAAGTAGACACGATGAGCCTCTATGCTCCAGATGGGAATCAGCCAGAAAATAGAGTAAGAAAGAAAAGAAGACACGGGGGAAGCCAGTCTTTCCAGGAACTGGTCTAAGAAACTGGTCCATCTTTTATTTTCCAGGAAAAGCTTTTATACTTTTAGTTGTACATAGATATCAATGGATAATACAAAGTCATGCAGGGTCAGCAGCCCTGACCCTTATCGAGACCAGGCTTTCTCTCTGCATACTTAGCTGTATACACAGGTCTTAGGTGATTTACATCATCTTCTGGCCAAGAGGCCTATTAGAATTTCATGGCCCTTTTCTGATAAGGGTCCGTCAACCAGAAAACTTATTTGCCCTAAAAGTGTTGTTCTTACTAAAGTCTGGTGCCACTCTCAGAAAGCACTAATTAAGGTTACATTCTTACATAGCAAGGACACAGCAATTTATAACAAGGAAAGAGGAGTACAGTGATTTATAACAAAGAGAAAATTCATTAACTCAAAAGTCTAGTATTGCTAACATCAAAACTACTATATTCTTTTTTCTACATCCCAATTACATTGATTAATATCCTCCAGGTGCCTAAAAGATAAAGGATATGGAGGCCTGGCGGCAGTCATTAACTCAACAATGAAAACCTACACCAATATAATTCTTAGCTCTTTAAAAAAGGCTCTGTATCTTTAAGATGTTTTAAGCTTCGTGCCTCTTGCGGTTGGGGGGCTGTAAACAATCACATGCGTAGTTGTAAAAGTCAGGACAGATGGGTCAGGTAAGTTAGAAAGCTATCAGAGGAGTTTAAGCCGAGACATTCTTTTTAGCCCAGGAGACTTATTGACTGGAGCTCTGTTAATTCCTTTTAGGGAAAGGTAGTGGGGGACAGCCCCTGTTAATGTCAGAAGCATAAACGAAAACCATAATGCAGTACGGCAGGCAGACTCTGGTTTTGGGGGTAGATGCTCGAGAAAATCCAGCGAGGCTCCCTTAAGGCCGGACTCACCTTTACCTGTCGGACCCCTTAACCTCATGACCTTTGTCACGGGCAGGACTCCTCGTGCTTGCTCCCAGCAATACGTTCCTAAGGGTCCTGGTAGAAAAACACTCTGTTTTTGAGAGTTGGTATAAGATTGTTCAATGTGACTGTGTTTGGCATATGGTTTTTAAAACTAGACTACTGTAATGGTGAATTTATGTTATGCTTTCTTAAGTTAAGAATTATATTCCTTTAGTGTTTCTAAACACTTAAGGTGATCATTGTGGTGTTTCATAATTTAATGTAAGTATTACTTTTGGTGTAATACATATTCAACATGAAACATTTATTTTTGAATTATTGTGAGCAGGATACCTATGATTCTTTTTATCTTGTAGATATCTCACCTACACATGTGATCAAGCATTTACAACCCAAAGCGAACAGTGATAAACTAGAAACATTCCAAACATCGATGCTGGGAAACCCTGAAAGCTGTGAAATCAAACATTTTCATCTTTGGGAAAGTCAGGAAAATATGTGTGACTTTGAGTGTCAGAGGAGAGATGACAAAAGAAATTACAAAGGGATACCTGTAAGCCTTAATGGAAATGTGCCTGATGGAAGAGATTCACATGATAGAAAGGATGCAGGCATTAAGCCCTTTGGAAACAGGTTTGGATTTAACTTTCAGGATAAACTGCAGATGTTTCAAACTGGCAGAATAATTTCTGAATATAATGAAGTTAAGAGTTCTGTCAAAAACAGTTTCTCATTTTCACCACTTCAAAGAATTCCTCCTTGTGCCCAAACCAGTGTTTCTAATATATATGGGAATGATTTTATGAATCCTTCAGTAACAACACAAGAACTCAAAGCACACAGGGAAAAACCTTACAAATGTGATGAGTGTGGCAAGGCCTTTCGTGTAAAGTCAAGCCTTTTGAGTCATCGGACAGTTCATACTGGAGAGAAACCTTACAAATGTGATGAGTGTGGCAAGGTCTTTCGTCTAAAGTTAACCCTTTTAAGGCATCAGACAGTTCATACTGGAGAGAAACCTTACAAATGCGATGAGTGTGGCAAGGCCTTTTGTGTAAAGTCAAGCCTTTTAAGTCATCAGACAGTTCATACTGGAGAGAAACCTTACAAATGTGATGAATGTGGCATGGCCTTTCATATAAAGTCAACCTTTTTAAGACATCAGACATTTCATACTGGAGAGATACCTTACAAATGTGATGAGTGTGGAATGGCCTTTCGTGTAAAGTTAACCCTTTTAAGTCATCAGACAGTTCATACTGGAGAAAAACCTTACAAATGTGATGAGTGTGGCAAGGCCTTCCGTGTGAAGTCAAGCCTTTTAAGGCATCAGACAGTTCATACTGGAGAGAAACCTTATAAATGTGATGAGTGTGGCAAGGCCTTTTGTGTAAAGTCAAGCCTTTTAAGGCATCAGACAGTTCATACTGGAGAGAAACCTTATAAATGTGATGAGTGTGGCAAGGCCTTTTGTATAAAGTCAAGCTTTTTAAGTCATCAGACAGTTCATACTGGAGAGAAATCTTACAAATGTGATGAGTGTGGCAAGGCCTTTGCTCACAGCTCACACCTCAGGAGACATAAGAAAAGTCACACAGGAAAGAAATTATTTAAATGTGATATATGTGACAAAGTCTTCAGCCAAAATTCAGCCCTTTTAAGTCATCAGACGGTTCATACTGGAGAGAAACCTTACATATGTAATGAGTGTGGCAAGGCCTTTCGTCTAAAGTCAAGCCTTTTAAGGCATCAGACAGTTCATACTGGAGAGAAACCTTACAAATGTGATAAGTGTGACAAGGCCTTTCGTTTAAAGTCAACCCTTTTAAGTCATCAGACAGTTCATACTGGAGAGAAACCTTACAAATGTGATAAGTGTGGCAAGGCCTTTCGTTTAAAGTCAACTCTTTTAAGTCATCAGACAGTTCATACTCGAGAGAAACCTTGTGATGAGTGTGGCAAGGCCTTTACTGACAGCTCATACCTCAGGAGACATAAGAAAATTCACACAGGAAAGAAATTATTTAAATGTGATATATGTGACAAAGTCTTCAGCCGAAATTCAAAGCTTGCTCGTCATCAGACGGTTCATACTGGAGAGAAACCTTACAAATGTGATGAGTGTGGCAAGGCCTTTTGTGAAAAGTCAAC
>NW_024070197.1:6114406-6175197 GCF_014754425.2 Oryx dammah
TAAAGTCAACCCTTTTAAGGCATCAGACAGTTCATACTGGAGAGAAACCTTACAAATTTGATGAGTGTGGAAAAGTCTTCGGTCAAAAACCGCATCTTCAACTTCACTGGAGAATTCATACTGGAGAGAGACCTTTCAGATGTAATGACTGTGGCAAGTTCTTCCGTCAAAATTCACTCCTTAAAAAACATTGGAGAATACATATAGAGAAACCTTTCAAATGTTTTGAGTGTGGAAAATCCTTTATTCAGGTCTCAGCACTCACTAAACATCAGAAAATCCATACATGAGAGAAACTCATGTGAATGTGGTATATGGTAGAAGTCTTCAAATTTCAGAGTTCAAAATTCACACCCTACAGTTGCTCAGAGAATTCATCCTACTGAAAAACCATACAAATATCATGAGTGTGGCAACATCTTAGGCTTCATGAAAAAATTCATACTGGATAGCAGCCAGATATATATGTATTTATTAGTCAAGTCTTTAGAACATGAATTCATTCTAGAAAGATTCCTCACCAATTTCGCAAATTAAAAAAACCTATCCTCACATCTCACCAGTAGTATCATAGTATTTATCCTGGAGAGAAAACACAGCAATGTAATGTGTGTGGCAAGGATCATACCCAAAAGTCATAAGATAGGAACATAGTGGAGCCATACTTCCCAGACTCAGTGGTTGTGGCAAATCCTTTAGCTTTTTCACTATAAGTATTCTCTGATGACTTTAGTTCAGGTACTCTGCAACTGCAATAAGTCCATATTTGAAGAGAAGCTATAGAGATCTTTTCGTGTAAAAAAAAACCCAAATTCTACCTCAGCAAAGATAATTCTTTCAGACAGTAGTCCGCCATCTTTTTGGTCTCCTGGCTTTCTGAATAAAGTCACTATTCCTTGCCCAACAAGTAGTCTCTCAGTTTATTGGCGTGTTGTGTGGTGAGCTCTAAGAGCTTGGCTTTGGTAATACATTGATCAAATGCATTTGCTACATGCGTTTCACCATAGTCTCTGGGAAGAATTCAGTGAGATGAAGGGATCGACTTCATTAGATACAATTCATTCACATCCATGTTTCCTGGAAAAACACACAGCCTGAACTACAAAATTCAATAGTTTGTGTGAATTAGCAACAGGGAGGGGAGAAAATATTGTAATAGGATATGACTCATCATAGTCAGTAGGATCAGGAAGCCCTTGTGTACATAGTCCAGCCTGTTATAAAACATAATGTTCTACCAACTGACCTTGAACAGAGTAGGCAAGATGTTAAAAGGCCTGGGCTTTTCGTAGGAGGAGAGGGACAGTTACCAGGGACTGATGGTGTGCTAGGAACAATGCATAGGAATAGGGTCATATTCTCCATTGGATAGAAATAGCTGTTGTATGTATGATTAAAGAAGAGTTACTCTTATTTGTGGAAATTGAAGACAGAGCTGTCACGGTCCTTGTAGACCAGGACCTGAGGAATGGAGTCGACGGGAGGAAGCAGGGGACCCAAGTCTCGAGTGAAACAGGGGTGCTTTATTTGCAAAAACGCATGGTTATATATCTTTCTACAAGGCATCTTTTGGCAGTAGAAACATTGAGGAAAAAGAAAGCCAAGCAAATAATCTGGAAAGTTCCAGAAAGCATTCCATATCCTGAGGAAGAGGGGCATAACTGAATAGATTACCTTCAAGTAAAAGGTCACTGAAGGGAATACAAGGAAATGCTCTTTCTCATGACCTCAGTCCTGAGAACTGTGTGCAGCTCTGCTCTTTCCTGTTTTCCAGACCTGATAAAGAATAGAGTCCCTGAGAATCAGCACACAAAAGAAGAAAATATCATGTTGGGTCCTTAAAGTTGAATGTCCCCTGACAGTTCCCCCTTTTTTACTTTTTCATAATTGGGGATAACTGTAGATACTTTTGTGAAAAAGGCCCTGAGCAAGTGAGTTTGTTTAGATTGAACAATTTTAGTTGAAAGGCATCGGTATGTTACAATTATAATCACCAGGATAATTATCAGCGTTCTAGTTCCAGATCCAATACTATGTGTAACGCCTTGAAACCATCTTTGAGGGTCTAGCCCGGATAATTGATCAGCTAGCTGTTCAGCTAAGGTTTCCAAATTGTTGGAAGAGGGTAGACTCTTATAGAAGGTTTCAAGGATTTCCTTTTACAACAATTGTACATTTAAGGAAGCATTATTATGCATATCTTGCAAATGAAATTTGATTTTTTCCCAATTGTAAGAACTGTGGTTGAACCGAATAGGAGTGATACAAAATTGAGTAGAATTCCAATCACAGTTTAATAATACTTGTTTTTGTAAATCTACTAATTGGTCTCCAACCCATTGGATGGCTGTTTTTTATTCCTGATTTTTATCTTGAACTTTTTCATCTTTCTGAACTTGAGTGACCCATATAGTATGAGCATCTTTAGTCCAATCTTGAATAAAGATTTGTTTTGAATTGAAGTTAGTAAAGCAGTGTCTGTGACAGCGACAGTGGTACAAATGGCTGTTGATCCCAAAATGCCAAGAATCAAGCATCTAATTAATCGCTTAGATCGTCAGAGTAATTTAGTGAGTAACTGGGAGGTAAGTCTTGCCATGGGATCCTCTTTCCAGGGTCGTTGGAGATCTGCTGGCAACCACAGACTATGTTGAGATCGAAGAATCAAAAGGGATTTGTGTTTTTAGAGAAATAGAGGAATTAAGACAAGTATGCAATTTGCAATCTATACAAGTCACAGAACATAAAGTCTTATTAAATTGTAAGTTTCCTATGGCAGTAACGAAGGGGAATGCAAGCTTGTATAAAATATGAATGATTATAATGGAAGGAATAGTTATGACTATGACTTGTCTCTGTGAAATATCCAGTCCAAGTTCCAAGTTTTCAGTGTTTGTAGAAAGTTTCCAGATGTCCCATTGTTCAGGCCCAATTTGTTTACTGAGGACAATTTGAGGGCGAGGAGGTGCCATTCCACCATCAAGTCAGCCAAGGAGTCGTTTGTCATAGAAGTGTTCCATTGAACTGTTGGTAATCTTCCATGTTACTTGAGTAACATAATCACACATAGGACTGTTAATATCATCTGAGCAGTTAGATAACCACATACCATAGGGTCCCCAATCAACAATGGTGTAATTGGCCACAAACATTAATTTCCATGATTTAGCTTGACATCTATCTCAATAAATAGGAGTATATTTAAAATCCTTTCAAGTAAACCCCTTACATTCCAACTTTTGTCCTTGTCCTAGAGTGCTGGTAGTATTGACATGGTTCTCATAAAAGGACAGGCCAGTAAACAGTCTAAACAATGTGTGGAAGTTCTTTTTTGGAGGCAGGATGAAAGCCCACGTTTGTCGACTAACATTAATACATAATTCTGCTGGGCCCATGCATAGAGGAAGGATTTTATAGCCTAGAGAAATGTGAATCAATCTTCCTTTGTCCTCAGGATGAGAGGGCCCCTCCAAGCTCCAAGGAGGAGGCATATGTACTGAGTCATTAGTGGATACAACCGGTCCTATATCTGTCCATTCTACAACCTGCAATAAAGTGGGGTTAGGTATATAAGGCTAATAAGTGTGATTAATCAAGTCAGCCTGAGCAGGGTAAGCAAAAGCAAGCATAGCGACAAAAATATTTTTAGGATTCCTAGGCATTCTCTGTTGAGAAACCAGATTTTCAGCTTGATTAGTAAGGGTTTTTATCTGTCCCCAAGTAGGGAAATCATAAGGTCGATGACCTCGAGTGCATCGTTTCTTGGAAATTTTCAAGTTGCCATGGCTTGTACTGGAAACTCCTCCTCCTGGGGATTTCACCGTTTCTTCTCTATCTAGAATGCCGGTGGCTCCCCTGGCGCGGATCTTCCGAAGAGGGAGCCAGCTGATTTCGTTGGGTCCATCTGGAGAGATCCAGGCATACCCCTTTCCCTTTAATATTAATTTTCCAGATTTCCATTGTTCAGTCAACCCGTCTTGATACCAAATGGGGAGAGGATGGGAGGTATCCTTCAATGCCTCAAAATGTTTTTCTGCTTTGTCAAAGGATCCCCTTGTGGCAAGTTTTAAAATTTTAAGCAAATAAAGCTTTATTACCAATAGTTACAGGATTAAGGAGTATATTGTGTTGGAATCTGTTTAGGTCCTTTAATGGACCGGAACCTGGCCGTCCAGAGTCGACGATAAGAAAGTGAAAGAAAGAGAAAGAAAGAAAGACACAGGCACGCAAGCTGTGATGGAGCAAAGGTGCTTTAATGATCTTTCTGTGAGTATATATAGGCTGTTGTACAAGAAATTTCTTTCGATAAAAATCAGAAAACCAAATGGACAGCAACCATTACCAAAGGAACAAGGGATTGATAATGGTCACAAGGTCAGGAGACAATCCATATCTCAAGCAAGAGGAGCAAGACTAAGCAGTTTTGTCGTAAGGAGAATGTTTACTGAAGGTGTTTCAAGCCTGTCTCATCCTATGACCTCAGTCCTGGGAACGGCATGCTGTTCCACTGGTTTCTGACAACAGAAACTGGTAAGGAACAGGATTTATGAGGAACAGCACATAAGAATCCTCCTGTTAATCATTCACTGACAATTCCTACTTATTTATAATATTTGTAAAAAGGGTTCTGACCATTTGAGTTTGTTCAGTTCTAACAATTTTGCATGAAGGCAATGGTGAACAACAAATATAATTGTCAAGACAATCACCAAAATTACAGTTCCAGACCCAGTGCTGTGAGTAATGCTTTGAAACCATCTGCGTGGGTCTAGCCCAGATAATTGATCAGCTGGTTGTTCAGCTAAAGTTTCCAAATTAGTGGAAGAGGGCAGATTTTTAGAAAAGGTTCCAAAGATTTCTTTTGGTAATGTACATTCAGAGAGGCATTATCATGTATGTTTTGCAAATGAAATTTGATTTGTTCCCAATTATAGGTACTATTATTGAATTGAACAGGTGTAACACAAAATTGAGTAGAATTCCAATCACCATTTAGCATTACCTGTTTTTGTACATCTATTAATTGATCTCCAACCCATTTGATGACTGATTTTAGTTCCTGTATTTCATCTTGAATATCCTCATGTCTGAGCCTGAGTGGCCCACATAGTATGAGCATCTTTAGTCCAATTTTGGATAAAATTATGTGTTTGAATTGAGGTTTGTAAAGCAATGCCAGTGATGGTAGCAGTGGTGCAAATAGCGGTTAATCCCAAAATGCCAGGAATCAGCCATCCAATGAATCGTTTAGATCACTGGAGCAGTTTAGTAAGTAACCAGGAAGCAAGTCCAGCCATGGGGCCTTCTTCCCAGGGCTGCTGGACATTTATTGGTAACCACAGACTACGTCAAGATCGAAGAATCAGAAGGGATTCATTTCTTAAGGAAATGAACTAAGACAAGTATATAATTTGCAATTTATACAAGTTACAGAACGTAAAGTCTTATTGAATTGTAAACTTCCTATAGGTGGAACAAAAGGAAGGGGAACACAAGCTTGTATGAAATATGATTGATTATAACGAAAGAAATAGTTTCTGTGACTACGATTAGTCCCTGTGAAATGTCCAGTCCAAGTCCTGAATTCTTCGGTGCTCGCAGCAAGTTTCCAGGTGTCCCATTGTTCAGGCCCAATCTGGTTATGGAGGACGATTGGAGGACGAGGTGGGTGCCATTCCACCGTCAACCACCCAAGAAGTCCTTTGTCATGGTAATGTTCCATTATAATGTTACTAACCTTCTAAGCTACTTGAGTAGCATGATCACACGCAGTGCTGTTAATATCTGAGCAGTTAGATAGCCATATACCATGGGGTCCCCAACCGACAATTGTATGATTAGCCACAAACATTAATTTTCCTGATTTGGCCTGACACTTGTCCCAATGACCTGGAGTATATATTTAAAGTTCTTATTAGTAAACGCTTTGCATAGTGTTCTTTGTTCTTTCCCTAACTCTTTCCCTAAAGTTTCAGTAGTATAAGCATGGTTCACGGACAAAGAAAGGGCAGTAAATAATCTAAGGAACATCCGAAAGTCCTTTTTTGGAGGCAGGGCAAAAGCCCAAATTTGTCTGCTAACGTTTATGCATAATTTTGCTGGGCCCATACACAAACAAAGGACTTCATAATCTAGAGTGATATTAGTTTCCCTTCTTCAGGGTATGAGGGCCCTTTAAGGCTCCAAGGAGAAGGCATATGCACGGAGTCATTGGTTAATACATTGGTCCTTTCTCCGTCCATTATACAACCTGAAGTAAAGGTGGGTTTGGTATGTAAGCCCAGTGTGATTGATTAGTTCAGCTTGAGTTGGGGGGAGGTGCCAGCAAGCAAAGCAAGCAGGGAACAAAAATATTTTCAGGACTCCGAGGCATGGCCATTCAGTGTCAAAAATATCACTTCTTTTTGTAGTTACAGTATATTATTAATGATATATACATGAGGGAATTGCTGTCACATTAGATCTAAAGCCTTGGCTACAAAATTTTGACAAATAGGACTGTTAAGTATATCTTGAGGTAACACAGTCTATTGAAATCTTTTATGAGGCCTGATGTCATTAGGAAAAGGGAGAGAGAAAGTGAATCTCTCTCCGTCTAAAGGGTGTAAAGATATATTTAAAAAGCAATCTTGTAAATCAGTAATAATTACCAATTTTGAGGAACAGTAGTAGGGGATGGGATCCCTGGTTGTAGTGCACGCATGGGTTTCATAGATGCATTAACTCTTCTAAGGTCTGTTAAGAGATGTCATTTGTTAGATTTCATTTTTATAACAATAGAGTTCCAAGGAGAGTAAGATTCCTCAATATGTTTTCATTCTAATTGTGTGTCTATAAGTTCTTTAGTAGCCTGTAATTTTTCTTTCTTAAGGGGCCATTGTTCTGTGCAAATGGGCTCGTCATTCTTCCAAGTTATTTTAATCATTGCTTTGTTTGTTAAATGAGCAGTGGCCCCTAGGAAAAATGTGGAATGTATATCTGAGCCTGCCATTGCATAAGTAAGTCCCTTCCTATTAGAGAAAAGGGGTGCATCTATCACATGAGGTCTTAATGTTGCAGGCTGGCCTTTCGGTCCTTCATATGGGTAGATTTGAATATTTTGATAAATTTCTTGTACTTTGGTTTGAAAAATTCCTGCAGTTTCACAAGAGATTTTTTGTATAGGCCAGGTTTTGGGCCATAAGTGTTTGGAAATAATAGTAATATCAGATCCAGTGTCAAGGAGACCAGAAAATCTTGTACCATTAATTTTGATATTTATATTTGGTCGGGCATATTGAGATACCAATGATGTCCATAAGGATTGTTTTTGATCTGCCGAAACTGCTTGTCCATACATTATTAGAGGAGTTAATAGAAATGTAAAGCAACAGAAGTAATTGAGCAATTTTTTGTCCCCCTTTTTGAATTGCCATAGAATCTGAGATGACATTATAATTTGAATCTCTCCTTTATCTGAATCAATTACTCCAGGGTGAACAGTAATTCCTTTAGAAGTCAAACTAGATTGGCCAAGTAAAAGACCGAAAGTTTGTAGGGGCAGGGGTCCAAAAAGTCCAGTAGGTAGTCTAGAAGGGGCTGCTTGAGTGTAAAGGGAAAATCATTTAGGGCTGGTATATTGACGGCAACACTGCCAGATGTTGAGGGTTTGAGGGAAAAGATAGAAGTTGCCCCTGGTTTTTGTTGTAGGGTACCTGGCCGGGGGGGGAGGGGGGGTCCCCTGTTTGGAGTTTCCCAGAATAGGTTTTCCTTCAATATCAAATTTAGATTTACAGTCTTTGGCCCAATGCATTCCTCTATGGCAGCGAGGGCAGATTCTTCGAAGTTTTTTATTAGCCTTCTTAGGGCAGTCCCTTTCTAAATAGTTTTTATCTCCACATGTAAAGTATCCTTCATTTCCCTTTCTGGAAAGTAGCAGCCATTGTCTTAGCTAGCATTTGCATCTTTTGAGTTTCTGATTCTAGATTGCGACAAGCCCTTCAAATAATCAATAATAGTCCCAGTCTCACGAATTGGAACGATAGCTCTTTGACATTCCTGATTTGCATTCTCATAAGCAAGTAATTTCTCTAGCTGTTTTTTGGCGGCTTCTCCGATTATAGTATGGGAAATAGCAGTTTCTAATCTAGCTGAAAAACCAGCATAACGTTGATTAGGTCCTTGTAATGTTTTAGTGTAGCTACCTGTAGGCTCTGAGGAGTAATTCAATCCCAAGCTTCAAGGACCACTGTTTTCCATTGTTCATGCAAGAAGGGAGGGCATTGTATTTGAGCTTCTATGGTATCAAATTGTCTGATGCCAGTTAACATTTCAAAAGTAATTTGGTTTGGGGGAGTGCCAGCTCGAGCATTCTTGTTAGCATGATCTCTGGCTATATCATGAAACCACATTGTCCATTGAAGATATTCTCCTGGTTTAAGGAGAGCTTTTATTAAAGTTCACCAATCATAGGGAATGAAATTTCCGATAGAAGATGCCACAACATTTAGAAGCTCTTTAGCAAAAGGTGAATGTGGGCCATACATAGTTACAGCCTTTTTCATTTGTTGCATGTAAAAAAAAGTTTAATACCGTCATATTGAGGTATGTGCCCTTGAGCGTCAGGATTTCTTAAAACTGGAAAGATGGCGAAACCATCGGCATCAGAAACTTGTCATAGCAAAGCCTGTAATTCAGAGAGCCTCTGTCACAGAGGAGAGTGAGTAAGTGCTGATTTTTTGCAAATATGAGTCTGTGCCAAGGACTTTTTGTTCAGAAGAGCATGAAAGGTCGTTGCTGAACCATGCAAAGATCCATCCAGTAAAAGTATCCACCCAAACTTGTAACCAAGAATACCCATTAGCTTTTGGCATATGAGTAAAATCAATTTCCCAGTCCTCTCCAGGATACTTTCCACTTCATTGTAATCCAGATTTTGCTAACTTTTCAGTCTTTGGGTTATGTTTCTGACAAATCTCACACCTTTTGATAATGTTCTTTAAAGTTTTCATTACATTTTTACCTTCAAACAAATGAGATGCCATCTGGTAAGTACTCTCTGCACCCAAATGAAACTCTGGTGTAAACCCTTAAGAATTTTCCATTGAGAATTTTCAGGAATTATTAATTGTCCATCCTCGGACTGTAACCATCCTTTATCCTTTATCTTATATCTTTCTAATTCTTGCTCAGTATATTGTGGTTTTTCCTGTTCTACAGGACCTACCTGTCCAGATCAAGGGTGTCTGTAGTGAAAGGGTTTCTTAAAGTGCAGCTTTTCTGGCTTGACAGTCAGCCAGCTGATTACCTTCAGCTGCTTTACTCCCATCTCTGCCGTGCCCTTTGCAATGCATAACAGCTACTTCTTTAGGACAATATATAGCAGTTAAAAGTCTCTCAATCTCTCTGAAATGGTTAATAGGTTCTCCTGTTGCTGTTTTAAACTGTCTTTCCATATTGCAGCATGAGCATGTAAAGTCAAAAAGGCATACTTAGAATCCATGTAGATATTTACTCGCTAATCTTTGTCTGTAAATATTTCCATGTCAGGATTGTCTAATGGGGTATCCATTAGATCCTCCCAAGCTGCATAGTTTAAAGTTGGGAAATTTAAAGTTTAGAAATTGGGAACAATCGTGATCAGGTGTTTCATTTTCCTTCTCAGGAAGGAAAGTGGCAGGATTTAAATGTCCACAGACTTTAAGCTTAGGTACTGGTCCTTCTAACAACAATGACTGATATTTAAGAAGCCTACTGTCTGTCATCCAAATATTAACCTTAGAATTTAAGATTCCACTCACATCATGAGAAGTCAGTACAGTAAGATTTTGTCAATTATTTTTAAAGCTTCAGGTGCTAATAAAGCTGCTGTCCCAATTACTGTTAGGCAGTGGGGCCACCCACTTGAAGTTACATCCAATTCTCTACTTAGATAAGCAACAAGTTGCTGGTGAGGCCCTCTGGGTTGTGGCAAAACTCCCAAGGCCACACCTTTTCTTTCAGTGACAAACAAATTAAATTCTGACCCTGTGGGCAGCTCAAAGCAGGAGCTTGCAGGAGGGCCGTCTGAAGAACCTTTAAAAACAACTGAGGAGAGTCATTGTCAGAATCATTAGGTTCTAACAAAGGAGAGACTTCTGGATTTGTGCCTGCTGGCAGAGGAGGAGCATTTGAAGCAGCCTGGCAGGGCTAGTAGGAACATTTTGAAATGTTTTATGTAGTTCTACTTGGGCCTTTTGTAAAGTTTTATCATCTACTTGATATTCATGCAATAAGTGTTCTGTCTGTTGTCAAGTATTGGGAGGGCTAGAATTTACCTTGAAATGGCAGAATTACAGCTTTAATGAGAGCCCATAGGGGTCAGCAATCAACTGGAATATTTTTTCCCTGCCTGGTGACTCGTTCAACGTTTTCTTTGACCCGGTGCCAAATTTCTAAATCAAAACTACCTTTATTAGGGAACCAAGGATTTCATTTAACCAGTGTTTGAAAGCAAGCCTCTATTCATTGGCACGAAACTAAAAGTCCCTGAGCTTTAAACAGATGGTAAAATAAAGTAGAGAAAAGATGGGGCTTTCCAGCCACTTGACCCGTGTCTTAGTACTTACCGACCTCAATAGGTCCCAACCTCAATAGGTCCCAAGTCCCTCTGTCCGAAATGCCACATATACCAGAGTCCCTGTTCAGATGCCACTTTGGGACCTTTAATCGACCGGAACCTGGCGGTCCGGAGTCGATGATAAGAAAGTAGAAGAGAGAAAAAGAGAGAAAGAGAGAGAGAAAGAAAGAAAGGCACGGAGACCCAAGCTCTGGTGGTGCAAAGGTGCTTTAATATTTCTGTGAGTATATATAGACTGTTGTACAAGAAATTTCTTTCGATAATGATAAAGATCAGAAAACCAAAGGTACAGTAACCGTTACTAAGGGAACAAGGGATTGATAATGGTCACAAGGTCAGGAGACAATCCATATCTTAAGAAAGAGGATCAAGACTAAGCAGTTTTGTTGTAAGGAGAATGTTTACTGAAGGAGATTAAAGCCTGTCTCATCCTATGACCTCAGTCCTGGGAGCAGCGTGCTGTTCCACTGGTTTCTGACAACAGAAACTGATAAGGAACAGAGCATTTATGAGAAACAGCACATAGGAATCCTCCTGTTGTACATTCCCTGACAGGAATCTAGTAAAGTCTGCTCTGGATAAGTGTCAGGGGACGTTCAACTTTAAGGGATCCAATATGTTGCATTTTCTTCCTTTGTGTAAGTTCAAGGACTTTCAGTTTCATGTCAGCGAATAGAGGCTTATCTCCAAACGGTGGTTGAACATAATCCCTGGTTCCCCGATGAAGGCAGTTTCAATTTAGAAATTTGGAACCAGACTGAAGAGAATCTTAAACGAGGCTCAAGGTGGGGAAAAACTATCCCAATATATTTCTGGCCCTTATGGGCTCTTATTAATAAAGCTGTGATTCTGCCATTTCAAGGTAACTGTAGCCCCTCTCCTCCCCAATATTCGACAACAGAACACCGTTACGTGGAACACTTGTTACATGAATATGAATTAGATGATGAAACTTTACAAAAGGCTCAATTAGAACAACATAAAAGATTTCAGAGTTTTCCCACCAGCCCTGCCCCAAGTGCTCCTCTTCCTCCTCTTGCAATGGGCACAAAACCGAAAGTCCCCTCAATTGAAGAACAAGATGACCCTGACGATAATTCTTCTGAGGCTCTTTTTGACCCTAAGGCTGACAATACTTTTCTTGATGACAATGATAAGCCTTTGGCACGCACTCGTATTTATGAGAAAATACTCTCCACTCATTCTCCTTCACGATGAAGGCTTTCTGAGTTACTAGCTTTGCAGTCTCGAATCACTGAGGCCGATGGTTTCTCTGCTTTTCCTGTTTTTGAGAAATACTAACGCCCAAGGGCAAATAATACCTCAATAGGAAGGCATTGATTTTTCTCACATGCAACAAATGAAAAAAGCTGTAACTACGTACACCCTCATTTGCCTTTTACTATGGAACGTTTAAACGCTATGGCATCTTCCACTGGAAATTTTGTAACTTTATGATTGGCGACTTTTGATAAGGGCACATCTTAAAGCAGGAGAATGTCTTCAGTGGACAATGTGGCTTCAGGGTGTGGCCCGAGATCGTGCCAATTCTAATGCTCGAGCTGGTACTCCCCAAAACCAAATTACTTTTGAAATGTTAACCCGTACGGGGCAATGTGATGTTATAGAAGCTCAAATACAAAGCCCTCCTTGGTGGAAAACTATCTTGACTGTAATAACTGTAGTCATCTGGTTCTTGCTGTTTGCTCTTCTATCTGTAACTATATAATGAACTTTGTATCTAAGTGGCTTAGGCATTTAAGTTACAAGTGATTGTTCATGCTCCTGCAGTTTCCGCTGCCTCCCCTAGCTATTACTAAGGGCCCCTGGATCAGAGACCCTCAATATGAGGATAAGGAGAATATGTTGCCTCCACAATTTAGGGTCTACACGTCTTCCCAGCAGGAAGAAGTTACAGAACGATTTCTCCACTCCTTTCTCTGGCAACACTATTCTCCTAAAAGCAGGAGGAAATGAAAGAGTTAACACTTAGGCAGGCAGTCCAAGTTCCTGTAAGGAGGAGACAAACATTCTCACTCATGCTTCCCTTAAGCCTTGTGCAACAATGTATCTTGCCAGAGAACTGACCTTTCTTTAGGTCCAGAACAAATGATTACACAGCCCAATGTCTTACTCATGGAAATGCTTTTCTTAGGCTCTATGGTAATGATTATAATTGTAACAAATCTTGCCTGGGAAGCTATATCTCAAGACTTGTACCCCTGCTTACACAGCAACAGTATATCTTGCATAGAGACATTGTCTGGAACCTGTTGTCCCTGGCTAATCTTGTACCAAAGTTATCTCAGGATGTATGTCTTAGGAAAGGGCCTAATAGACCTCTTACAACGTTGAGTATTCTTTTTATCTGTTCTCAGCAGCTAGTTGAGAAGTATATAAGGTCCCACTTAAACTAATGAGGTGGATACTCTTTCTGCCCCCACAAACCTTCTGCCTTTTACTTGGCCGATCTAGTTTGACTTCTAAAGGGATTACGTTCACCCTGGAATAATTGATTCAGATGATAAGGGAGAAATTCAAATTATGATGTCATCTTAGGTACTATGGCAGTTCAAAAATGGGGGCAAAATTGCCCAACTACTTCTTTTACCTTACATGTCTATTAACTCCTCTAATGGCATCTGGACAGGTGGATTTGGCAGGACAGATCAAAAACAATCCTTATGGATGTCAATAGTATCTGAATATGCATGACCCAATATAAATATCAAAATTAATGGCAAAAGGTTTTTTGGTCTTCTTGATATTGGATCCAATATTACTATTATTTCCAAATATTTATGGCCCAAATCTTGGCCTATACTGAGAATTTCTTGCCAAATTGCAGGAGTTTCTCAAGCCAAAGTACAAGAGGTTTATCACAGTGTCCAAATATATCCATGTGAAGGACCAAAAGTCCAGCCTGCAACATTACGACCTTATGTGATAGATACACCCCTCAATATAATATGAAGAGATTTACTTATGCAATGGCAAACTCAAATATATATTCTACATTTTTCCTAGGGGCCACTGCTCACTTAACAATCAATGCAATTATTAAAATTACTTGGGAAAATGACGAGCCTAGTTGGACAGAGCAATGGCCCCTCATAAAAGAGAAATTGGAGGCTACTAAAGAACTTATCAATACACAATTGAAATCAAGGCATATTGAGGAATCTTATTCCCCTTGGAATCTCCTATTTTTGTAATAAAGAAATCTGGCAAATGGCATCTCTTAACAGATCTTAGAAAAATTAATACTATCTGAAACCTATGGGTGCATTGCTACCAGGAATTCCATCACCTACCACTATCCCTCAAAACTGGCATATTATTATTATAGATTTACAAGATTGCTTTTTTGCTATACCTTTATACCCTCTAGACCCAGAGAGATTTGCTTTCTCTCTTCCTTATCCTAATCATATCAGGCCTAATAAATTATATCAGTGGACTGTATTGCCTCAAGGAGTGATGAATTCTCGCACCATGTGTCAATATTATGTAGCCAAATGCTGGCGACGGAATGAAACACCAACACTGCAGAGTGGTTAGAATCTTTCTGCTGCTTCTTGCAGCTGCTTTATTTTATATCTTTTGCACAACAATCTACAAGGCAAGTTGCCAAACACTATGATTCAGCGACTATACAGTGTGCAGGCATGGGGCGAGATAACCTTTTCCTTAATTTATTTACTGCAGCTAAGACTGTTTTGAGAACTTCCTTATCAGCTTAGAATTCATTTTGTCCCCGGGTCTGTTCCTTTTGAGGAATCAGAGAAACATCCTTGTGTGCAAGAAATGTTCTGTTCCCACGGGAACAAACATCTCGTTTGCAAGAATGTTCAGCCCTGGTTGAGAGTCTTGTTTGCAAGCACTTCCCGACCTTCCTTATACCTTGTTCCCTACATCTCCCCCTTTCTTGCAGGTGCTGAATAAGCGCTTGAATACGCAAAGCTTCTTTCAATTGTTTCCCTTTTCGCCAGTGCAGGTAGACTATAAAAGCAATAAAACATAAACAATTAACAAAATATCCACGAAGGATGTTGTTAACAATGTAGATACATGCCCTAAAGGATTGAGGTTATCTAATCCTTCTGAAGACTCTTCAGTATATCAGAACCAATAATATCAGGCAGCGTCTTACTAAAAGTTGACTATATTGTCATAATTTCAGCAGTTAAATTCTGGTGTCCCATCAAAGACCTTTTCACCTTTTCCCAACCTTCACTCATATTAAAGGGAACAGGGGTTACACATAGGTGGGATGAATTCCAATCATATTTTAACACACTCCTTGTAGCTAACACAGTCACTTGATCTCCTAACCAGGAAACAGTGTGTTGTAAATTCAATACATCAGTAGCCAATTGAGCGTCCAAATCATGCTGTTGTAGCCACAATAAATAAGCATCCTTATGCCACTCCCTGACAAAATCAGCAGTCTGTATACCCTGATGCAAAGCAAGACCTGCTACAGTTGTTGCTGTTACTGAAGCCACGGT
Organism: Oryx dammah; assembly: GCF_014754425.2. NCBI lineage: Eukaryota > Metazoa > Chordata > Mammalia > Artiodactyla > Bovidae > Oryx > Oryx dammah. Next base: position 6,129,515 of record NW_024070197.1, read on the forward strand.
GAGAATTGATGCGATGACAATGCCAAGCATTCTTCAGGATCGATGGAGAAGAGTTTGTACAGCATTCACAAGATGAGTGACAGCAAAAGTGTCCGACCAAGGCCGAGTACAATTAACAGGTAACCAGAGTTCAGTCTGTGCTTTCACAATAACCAAAGAGTAATTACTGGAATGGACCACCTTGTTTTCAACATTTTCCCACCAGGAACGGTTTATACATTGAGTCAAATTACAATCAGAACATGATATAACTCCCAAAATTTCATTCCAAATCCACTGCCCATACAGTAAAGAATAAGGAAATGTTAAACATGCTATAGCAGAGTAAGATTTATTAATATGCAAATAAACTTGAACCGTCCCTCTAGGATCATTAGTATTCAAAGTAAAGTTTCCCGTCCATATAGTAAGGTTTCCTGACACTGCCCATAATTTCCATATTTCCCCTTGTAACTGAGGGTACCCATCCATGTGCAATTGAGGTGGAACCAATGCAAAATGTTGCCATTTTACAGTTTCATTTCCTTGACCATTCAGGGTACCATTTATGCGATGCCATTTTAAAGATCGATTAGACCATTTTTCTAAAAATTCTCCATGAGTAGGACTCCAATCTACAATTGTATGATTTGAATAATTCATAACTAGACGAGGGTCATGATCCCTGCAATGTTCCCACTCCAGACGTGATAGAGATGCTTCAAAAAATGAATCAGGGCAGAGGGACATATGTACCCCCTTACTCTTATTTAAATAAGACCGTGAAGTATTAAAACCATGAGAAGAAATGAGCACAGTAAAAACTGCGAAGTGTTGTCCCCTATATTGAACTCCCCAAGTATTATAAGAATAATGTGAATGTGTTTTTGTAGACAGACAAAAAGAATGCCCTCCTATACATAAAGGAATACCTTCAGCTGCTATAGTGAGATTAGTAACGTTATAATTTTGTACATGCTGGGATAATTGCTCAATCCCTCCACAATCAGGTGGAGGGAAAAAGTTAGTTTCATTAGTACAGACTTGGACTTCTACTTCACCCCAGGATACCGCCTGCACCAAAGGAGGATTAGGGATACAGGCCCAATAGGTATAGTTTGCAGCTTCCACATACATTACCTGACAAGTTACCACCGCCATCATGGCCAACAAAAGATTAGCAGGATTCAATGGTTGTCCTGCTTTCTGCAATGTTTTCTCAGCTTCCTGAGTCAGCTTCTTCAACTGTCCCCATGTCGGTGGACCTGCCTCTCTTGTCACAAAGGTGAAGGTCCTCTGCATGGACAGCTCCTGAAACTGGCACACAAATGGGTCGCTCATCCTGAAACTTCACCAATCTCAATGGAACCCAGATCCTGGAATCACTCACAGAAATAAAAGCATACCCTCGCCCCAAGAAATGAAGTACTGCTGGAATCCATCCCTTTATCTCATCCTTATACCATACCCGGGAATGTTCAAAGCTTTTTGTCTTCTGAACTGCCAAAATGCTGTTCTGCTGGAGTCATCTTACTTTTTCCCCAGACATTCAAAAAATTAAGAGTTAATAATGTTTTATTTAATACATCCCTTGGTGATATCATAATGGCCTTTCCCCCCTTTTTAATTTTTTCAATGTATTCTCAAAGAGTTCGATTAGCTCTTTCAATTATAGCTTGTCCTTGACTGTTATAAGGAATACCAAAAGTGTGCTTAACATGATATTGTCCTAAAAATTGAGATAATTTAGAGGATTGATATGCAGGAGCATTATCAGTTTTTAACTCTATAGGTATGCCCATAATAGCAAAACAAAATAGTAAATGAGTAATAACGGAATCAGCCTTTTCTGAACTTAAAGCAGTAGCCCACTGAAAGTGAGAATAAGTATCTATAGTATGATGAACATATTTCTGTTTACCGAATAAGGAAATAAAAACAACATCCACTTGCCAGATTTGGTTAGATTGTAATCCTCTGGAATTTACTCCAGTAGGGGCAAAGGGCAAAACAAATGGTGCACATATGGAACAAGAACGAACAATGCGTTGAGCTTGCTTTCGTGTTAACGAATAAGTTTTTTGTAATCCTTTAGAATTAGTATGATGTAAGCAATGTTCTTGTGTTGCACACTGTAAAGGATAAAGTAAGGCATCTATATTTGCATTTCCTTGAGATAATGGTCCGGGGAGAGAAGAATGAGCTCGAATATGAGTAAAAAAAAACAGGATTTGATCGCCTGATTAATAATTGTTGGACCTGAAAAAATAATTTATCAATATTAGTTTTTAAAGTTAACGGTAGAGTGGCTTCAGGAAGATAAATACATGAAAAGACTGCATATTTAGAGTCAGAAACAATATTAATAGGAATATCAAAAAAATCCTGTAATGCCAGGCAAATGGCCCAAAGTTCAGCAGGCTGCACGGAAGAAAAGGAATGTGGAACAACTTTAGAAGTAGTATCAGTCCAATAGCCAGCAGTATTTTTATTGGCATCTGTAAAAATAGTTTTCCCTTCAATCAGAATATTAGTTATAGGAGATTTACAAACCACTGATGTATGTCGAAGAAAATCTATCATTTTAGATTGAGGATAATGATTAGAAAAAGTCCCTGAATAAGATGCACGAGCTATCTGCCAATTTTCATTAAACTGTAAGCAATTAGAAATCTGGGTGGACGTAATTTGAGTAATGATTATTTGAGGGTCACTTCCAATTAACTGGGTAATACGGCCTCGACCTTTCAGAATGAGGAAAGCAATTCTATCCATATAAGTAGTAAGCTTTTTATAGTTATTGGGTAAAAATACCCACTCGATCAACCCTGCAGATTGAGCAATAACTCCAGTAGGAGAATAGGGAGTATGGAACACTATGAAATGTATAGGTTGATCCTGTTGTAGATAAGTAAGAAACCCTTCATTCAACCGTTGCTCTACAAAGTGTAATTCCTCTATTGCTTGAGAAGTAAGAGATCGAGGACTGTTAAGAGCAGCATCACCCTCCAAGGTAGAAAATAAATGATGCAATTGATGTGTAGGGATCCCCAACATGGGACGTAACCAGTTAATATCACCCAAAGGCTTCTGAAAATCATTAAGAGTTTTCAAATTATCTCGTCTGATTTGGACTTTTTGAGGTTTTATTCTTTGTTGTTCCAAAATAGCACCTAAATATGAAATAGGAAATTCAGTTTGAATTTTTTCGGGTGCAATTTGAAGATTAAAATAACTTAAAGCTTTCTTCACATGAATAAAAAATTTATCTCGCTCCTCTTTACTAGGAGCAGCCAATAGAAGATCATCCATATAATGATAAAGAAGACAATTAGAAAATTGTCGCCTCACAGTGATAAGAGCACGATCAACAAACTCCTGACAAAGTGTAGGGCTATTAATCATCCCTTGAGGCAACACTGTCCATTGATAACGTTTTATGGGCTGCCCATGATTATAAACTGGAATAGTAAAAGCAAATTTATTTCTATCTTTTATTTGCAAAGGAATAGTAAAAAAGCAATCCTTCAAATCTCAAACCATCAAAGACCAATTCTGTGGAATCGAGGCAGGAGAAGGGAGACCTAATTGCAAAGCTTCCATAGGTTCTATACATTTGTTAACTTCCCTTAAATCAGTCAACATTCTCCATTTACCAGATTTTTTCTTAATGACAAAAACAGGGGAATTCCAAGGAGATGTGAAAGGTTCAACATGGCCAGATTAAAGCTATTCTACTAATTGTTCTAAAACCTCGAGCTTCACTTTTGGAAGCGGCCACTGCTCAACCCATTTAGGGACATCAGTTAACCATTTCAATGGGAGAGCTCGAGGAATCTGAGCAGTGGCTACAAGTTTTCCGACGAGATGGTGAGCATTGTTCCTAAAGAAAATAAAAGATCCCTTCCCCAGATATTAATAGGTATATTAACAATGTAAAAAGAAATAAATACTTTCTTTCCATTAGACAATTGGCATGACAAAGGTTGAGTGTTTCTCCGCACATGTGCTATAGATCCTAAGCCTGTTAAAACAAGAGGACTTTTTCCTTTTTTTCAATCATTAGGCCACTGCTGGAGAGAAATAACTGAAACATCTGCTCCTGTATCCACTAATCCTTCAAACTGTCTATCTTCAATAATCAGTGACATTAAAGGACGAGAGTCATTAATAAGCATTTCCCAAAATATGCTTTGTCCCGTACTTCCAAAACCACCGACTCTCTCATTTGAATATGAAGGAAACGGGTGATAAGGCAGCAAGAGAAGTTGTGCAATCCGTTCCCCTGCCAGTAGAGAAAGAGTTTGTGATGCAGAGACCATAATTAAAATTTCGCCGACGTAGTCAGAATCAATTACTCCTGGGAATACAATCAATCCTCTTAATGCTGCACTACTTCGTCCCAGAATTAACCCAAAAGTTCCTCTTGGCAATGGGCCAAAGACATTAGTCCGTAATTTATAAACACCTCCTCCTGGGGATAAAAGAACATTTTCAGCTAATGGAAAATCTGCAGCTGCACTACCTAATGTAGCAGCCTTCAAATCTGAAATCATCGTTTGAGCACCATTCGAGGAAATTGGCTGTCGAGATTGGCACTGACTTGTGCAGGAGACTGGCAAGGAGCTCCTGGTACTGTTCCTGGGCCCCAGGAGCTCAGGCCCACTGGGAAGCTTCCCGACAAAGGGGCCCTTAAGGGATTCCCTTCCCGATCAGTTTTGGATCTACACTCCTTGAGTCCAGTGCTTTCCCTTGCCGCATCTCCTACAAAGACCTGGGGGCTGTCGCTTTTCTGGCATTCGCTCATTTTTTAGCTCATCTTTTCGCTTCTTGCAATCTTTTCGAAAATGTCCTGGCTTCCCACAATGAAAACAGTTTCCTCCCCTCTGAGGTTTCATAGCCTTTGCCATAGCTGCTGCAAAAACAGAGGCTTGATGTTCAGCTCCTCCAACCCCAGAGCATGCTCTTATAAACTCAGCCACAGAAGCCCCTTGTCCTTTTAAAGGTCCCAAAATCCTTTTACATTCTGGATTAGCATTTTCATATGCCAATGTATCAAGTAAAATTTTTGAGATCTCATCTCGACCGACTGCCTGTTCAACAGCCACCCGAAGGCGGGCCAAAAAATCTTTATAAGGCTCATTAGGACCTTGCATAGTTTTCACAAAAGACGGTTGAGCTTGTCCAGTAGGTACCACTCTACGCCACGCCCTTAAGAAAACCTGACGCACCTGTTGTAATTCCTGATCTGTGTACTGGGCTTGTTCCCTCAAGGCTCGATAATGCCCTTCTCCCATCAATTTATCTTCTAAGGGACCTTGTGGATTTTGTCCCTCATTAATTCTTGCTTGTTTCGTAGCCTCCTCTTCCCACCAACTACGAAGCTGTAACCATTGAGATCCTTCCAAAACAGCTTGAGCTATGGATTCCCAATCAAGAGGAAGAATTAATTTAGAAGTTCCCACATTCTCTAACATTGATAACACAAAAGGAGATTGGGGACCATATTGAGAAACAGCGGCCTTAAGATCCTTAAAAAATTTATACTCCAAAGGCATATATTGAACATTAACCACTCTGGCCCGGGCATCATGCTGACGTGTAATGGGAAAGAGGCGAGGTGGATCCACAAAACCTCCAGGGGGCGCTGGAAGATCATCATCATCATAGAACACAGTAGCAGGAAATGTAAATCGCTGATTCTCTCTCCCTACCTCAACCTTGTGGGTAGCTACTGGAAACAGGGATGCGTAGGGTGGTGCAGAAGATTTAACAGCCTTGGAAGTTCATTTTCTATTTAATAAAACCTTCTGAAAGGCAGCAGTCACTGCCTCTACAGAATCTGAATCCTCCCCCGAACTCACATCTCTATCTGTCTCAGTGGATGAATCTGTACTATCATCATCCGGAGGTTTGGGTGGAGGCCGAGGTGAAGCCCCCCCACCCCCCCACCCCCCCCCCATTCGCCTTCCTTCTCCTCATTCACAGGCACATCCTCATACGGGGGATCATCCTTCTTAAGAGAACATGAGGCGGCCTCACTGTCAGCAGCCATTAATTTTAAAGCCTGCGTTATAGCACCACATACAGTCCACAGCTTTAAAGGAATCACATTTCCTTTTTGATGCTGCCTTCTTAACTCCTTTTGTATCACTTTCCATTCCCTCAAATTTACCTGTACTTTTGTTTGATATTGAAACCAATAGCAATGCTGCTCTATAAGGCGAAACAACTCACTCAAGTGGCGAGTAGACGTTTTAATTCCTATAGAATGCAGGAGCCCCTTAACCAGCTCCATATATTGTGACTTTAAAGACGGGGAATTCCCCGTGGTTTTTTCTTTCTTTTTTCTTTTTTTGTTTCTTTTACTCTTTTTTTCTTTTTCCCGAAAGTCCCCCTTTCAGCGTCCCGCCCCGGGGTGCTTACCCTTTCGGTTCCATCGTGCCCCACGCTGGGCGCCAGATGCTGGCGACGGAATGAAACACCAACACTGCAGAGTGGTTAGAATCTTTCTGCTGCTTCTTGCAGCTGCTTTATTTTATATCTTTTGCACAACAATCTACAAAGCAAGTTGCCAAACACTGATTCAGCGACTATACAGTGCGCAGGCGCGGGGCGAGATAACCTTTTCCTTAATTTATTTACTGCAGCTAAGACTTTGTTTTGAGAACTTCCTTATCAACTTAGAATCCATTTTGTCCCCGAGTCTGTTCCTTTTGAGGAATCAGAGAAACATCCTTGTGTGCAAGAAATGTTCTTTTCCCACAGGAACAAACAGAGGATTCTGGGCAGAACATCTCGTTTGCAAGAATGTTCAGCCCTGGTTGAGAGTCTTGTTTGCAAGCACTTCCGGACCTTCCTTATACCTTGTTCCCTACACTGGGCAGAACATCTCCTTTGCAAGAATGTTCAGCCCTGGTTGAGAGTCTTGTTTGCAAGCACTTCCCAACCTTCCTTATACCTTGTTCCCTACAGCCAAAGCCCTTGAACCTCTGAGAAAACAATTTTCTAACTTTCTTGTTATTCATTATATGGATGATATATTGTTTTCAGCTCCATCTGTTTTAGAAACTCAACAAAAGTTTAACATAGCTCAACAATCCTTGAAAGACTCTGGATTAATCATTTCTCCTGAAAACATTCAAACCTCTACTCCTTACAATTACTTAGGATCTGTTGTTAATAGACAACGTATTACTCCCCAACTAACACAGATTCATATTGATAAATTATCAACCTTGAATGATTTTCAAAAATTTTTAGGCAATATAAACTGGATTAGACCCACTTTAGGCATTGCAAATGATCAACTGACTAATTTATTGAATACTTTGAAAGGAGATCCCTATTTAAATAGCCCTCGTTTAGTACAAAATAAATTGCAAAAACAGTTTCTTACTCGTGTTAGACTTGATTTACCTCTCGAGTTGTTTATACTCCCTTCTCTCCATTCCCCCACAGGACTTCTTGCCCAACAAAAACACCCGATAGAATGGATCTCTACCCATTTTAGAGGGACAAGGTCACTTACGCCCTATATTGATTTGATCACTCTAATAATTATCAATGGGAGAAATAAAACTAAGGCTCTAATTGGCTCCGATCCTCATAAAATTGTAATTAATAAATCTCAATTTGAGAACGCACTACAAACCTCTACCAATTTCCAAATAGCCTTTCTGGAATATTTTAAAGATATTTCATTTCATTATCCTTCTAACAAACTCTGGAATTTCTTGAAAAATACTGAATTTATTATCTCTTGCATTGTCACATTACTATCTATACCTCGAGCTGATGTTTTCTATATAAATGGGACTAAAAACACCAAAGCCTCATTCTGGTCTGTCAAAGAATATAAAGTCTTTTATACTAAATTTCATTCTGCTCAACAAAATGATTTATACACTCATTCAAGTTTTTCACCTACATCCTTACCCAATTAATATAGTCTCTACTCTTTATATTCAGTTTTTACATTAGGAAATATAGAAAGCTCTATTAAATTCCAATCAACCTAATATTCAACAACTTTTTCTCGAACTACAGTCTCTTATTAGGGACTGCACTTCCCCCATTTATATTACCCATACTCGAACACATTCCTGCCTTCCTGGCCCTATGACTCATGGTAGTGAACAAGCTGATAAACTTGTTTCTTTTGCTACTCCTGAGGAGCAGCATGCTCTATTGTACAATAATGCTGGCTCCTTAAACCAAATTTAGAAAATTCCATACCGCCATGCTAAAGAAATCATTAATAATTCCTCTACTTGTAGACCCCTGCATCTTCGACCCATTGCACAGGGTGTTAATCCTTGAGGATTACAACCCAATGAATTATGGCAAATGAATGTAACTCATTTCCCTGAACTTTCTCCATCTTCTTTCCTACATTTCTGTGTCAACACAAATTCTTTTATATGGGCCACCCCTCTTCGAGGTGAGGCTACACGGCATGTTATAATCCACCCATTAGGTTGTTTTGCAATAATGGGAACTCCCAACTCTATAAAAACAGACAATGGCCCTGCTTATACTTCTAGGCAATTCAAACAATTTTTACAGTCTTTTTCTATTCAACACATTACAGGCATTCCTTACAATCCACAAGCACAGGGCAGAGTTGAACAAGCACACTGAACACTGAAATTACAAATAAAAAAATTAAAAAGGGGGAATACACAGGAACATTTCTATCTTCCTTATCCAGAGCAGATTTTACTAGATCTCAACACTATATACTCTCTAATCCTATAACTATTGTTAATACAGCTTTATTTGTTTTAAATTTTTTAAACTTACCTCAAGGAGGTACCTTGACACGAGCAGAAAAACATTTCGAGGAATTAAAGGATACCTCTCTTCCTCTGCCCATTTGGTATCCAGACGGGCTAACTAAGCAGTGGAAATCTGGGAAATTCTCTTACAGGGAAAGGGGTAGATTTCCAAAAACAAGTTATACTAAAATGTGACTGGAATTCTACTCAATTTTGTATTTCCCCTATTTGGTTCAACTATAGTGCCTACTATTGGGAACAAATCAAATTTCATTTGCAAGACATACATGATAATGCTTCCTTAAATGTACAATTATTACAAAAGGAAATCTTTGAAAACTTCTCTAAGAATCTACCTTCTTCCAACAATTTGGAAACCTTAGTGGAACAGCTAGCTGATCAATTATCTGGGCTAGACCCTCGAGGATGGTTTCAAAGAATTACGTGTAGTATTGGATCTGGAGCTATAATGCTGATAATTATCCTGGTGATTATATTTGTAGTATACAGATGCTTTTCAACGAAAATTGTTCAAACTAAACAAACTCAATTGGTCAGGGCCTTTTTCACAAAAGTATCTACAGTCACCCCCAATTATGAAAAAAATAAAAAGGGGGAATTCTCAGGGGATGTTCAACTTTAAGGGATCCAATATGTTGCATTTTCTTCCTTTGTGTGCCATTTCTCAGGACTCTCTGTTCCTTATCAGTTCCTGGAAAACAGGAACGAGCAGAGCTGCACCCAGTTCTCAGGACTGAGATCATAGGAAAGAGCACCTGCTTGGATTCCCTTCAGTGACCTTTTACTTATAGGACTATCCATTTTCTTGCAACTGATGGAATGTCATTGTTAATGGCTGAGTAATCATTTTTATTGAAGATATATAAGCATGCGTTTCTGAAAATAAAGTACCCTTGTTTCACTTGAGACTTGGGTCCCCCGCATCCTTCTTTTGCCTTCTTTTCCTCGACTCTAGTCCCCAGGTCTCAGTCTGTAAAGACCATAACAGATAAGGAAGATAGAAGTGTTCCTGTGTATATCCCCTTTTAAAATTTTTTTATTTGTAGTTTCAGTGTGTGATGTGCTCATTCAACTATGCACTATGCTTGTGGATTATAAGGAATAACTGTAATATATTTAATAGAAAATGATTGTAAAAATTGTTTGAAAGGCCTAGAAATATAGGTAGGGCCATTGTCTGCTTTTATAGAACTAGGTGTTCCCATTATTGTAAAGCAAGTTAATAGGTGGGTTATAACATGTGTAGCTTCACCTCGGGGAGGTGTGGCCCATATAAAAGAAGAATTTGTATCAATTGAGATATATAAGAAGGAAGAGGGAGAAAGTTCAGGGCAATGTGTTACATACATTTGCCATAGTTCGTTGGGTTGTAATCATCAAGGATTGATACTTTGTGCAAACGGTCGAAGATGTAGGGGCCAACAAGTAGAGATATTATTAATGATTTCTTTAGCATGTTGGTATGGAATTTTCCAAATTTGATGTAATGAGCCAGCATTGTTGTATAATAGAGCATGATGCGCTTCAGGAGTAACAAAAGAGACAAGTTTATCAGCTTGTTCATTGCCATGAGCCATCAGGCCAGGAAGACAAGATTGTGTTTGAATATGGGTCCTTGCAAGAAAAGTTATGACCAACCTAGATAACATATTGAAAAGCAGAGACATTGATTTGCCAGCAAAGGTCCCTCTAGTCAAGGCTATGGTTTTTCCAGTGGTCACGTATGGATGTGAAAATTGGACTGTGAAGAAAGCTGAGCACCAAAGAATTGATGCTTTTGAACTGTGGTGTTGGAGAAGACTTTTGAGAGTCCCTTGGACTGCAAGGAGATCCAACCAGTCCATTCTAAAGGAGGTCGGCCCTGGGTGTTCTTTGGAAGGAGTGATGCTAAAGCTGAAACTCCAGTACTTTGGCCACCTCATGTGAAGAGTTGACTCATTGGAAAAGACTCTGATGCTGGGAGGGTTTGGGGGCAGGAGGAGAAGGGGACGACAGAGGATGAGATGGCTGGATGGCATCAGCAACTCGATGGACATGAGTTTGAGTGAACTCCGGGAGATGGTGATGGACAGGGAAGCCTGGCGTGCTGCAACTCATGGGGTCGCAAAGAGTCAGATCCGACTGAGCGACTGAACTGAACTGAAATCAACTGAATATAAATGGGGGAAGTGTGGTTCTTAACAATAACTGTAGTTCAAGAAAAAGTTGTTGGATAATAGATTGATTAGAATTTATGGTAGAATTTTCTATATTTCTTAATACAAAAACTGAATATAAGGAGTCAGAAACTATATTAATAGGATAAGAACATAGGTGAATAACCTGAATGAGAGCATCTAATTCATTTTGTTGAGCAGAGTGAAATTTAGTATAAAAGATTTTATATTCTTTGAGAGACCAAAATGAGGCTTCGGCGTTTTTAGTCCCATCTATATAGAAAACATCAGTTTGAGGTATAGGTTGTGATGTGACAATGTGAGAGAGAATAAATTCAGTATTTTTGAAGAAATTCCAGAGTTTGTTAGAAGGATAATGAAATGAAATTTCTCCAAAATATTCCAGAAATGCTATTTGGAAAACAGTAGACGTTTGTAATGCGTTCTTGAATTGAGATTTATTAATAGGTACTCCAATTTTATGAGGATCAGAGCCAATTAGAGTCTTAGCTCTCTTTCTTCCATTGATAATGATTAGCATGATCAAATCAAGATAGGGTGTAAGTGACTTTGTCCCTCTAAAATGGGTATAGATCCATTCTATTGGGTATTCTTGTTGGGTAAGAAGTCCTGTGGGAGAATGAAGACAGGGGGGTATAAATAATTCTAGAGGTAAATCAAGTCTAATATGAGTAAGAAATTGTTTTTGCAATTTATTTTGTATTAAACAGTTTTTCTCGTGCCTCTTGTGAATGAGGGCTATTTAAATCAGTATCTCTTTTTAAAGTGTTAAATAAATTAGTTAAAGAATCGGACACTACTGAGTGACTGAACTGAACTGAACTGAAAGAGGGTCTAATCCAACTTATATCACCTAAAAGTTTTTGAAAATCGTTCAAGGTTGATAACTTATTAATATGAATCTGTGTTAGTTGGGGAGTAATATGTTGTCTCTTAACAACAAATCTTAAGTAATAGTAAGGTGTAGATGTTTGAATCTTTTCAGGGGCAATGCTTAATTTAGAAGGTTTTAAGCATTGTTGAGCTATGTCAAACATCTGTTGAGTTTCTAAAATAGATGGAGCTCGGGTACTCTTTCTACCCCCTTCTGATGCCTATGTCAGAAGCTTTCTCTATCTCCTTTATACTTTAATAAAACTTTATTACACAAGAGCTCTGAGCGATCAAGCCTCCTCTCTGGCCCCGGACTGATTTCTTCTCCTCCCGGAGCCAAGAATCCCGGCGTCGTAATTCAACAACAACCTTTCATCTTGGGGGCTCATCTGGGATCCTTCAGGACAAGGATGAAAAGCGTAAAGCAGGTTATGCCATGGTGACTGCTGAACAGGATTTGGAAGCAAAATCTGGGTTACAATGAAGTGGGAAGTATCCTGGAGAGGACTGGGAAATTGATTTTACTCATATGCCAAAAGCTAATGGATATTCTTGCTTACAAGTTTGGGTAGATACTTTTACTGGATGGATTGAGGCTTTTCTCTGTCGTAGTGAACAGGCTAAGGAGGTTATAAAGATTCTCTTCATCAGTGGAAGGCTTCCCATGGTGGACATCTCCACTTCAAGGAAAGGACTTTCTCCAAGTCTGTGGATACCTTCGACAACAATCACATGTGATGCCTCTTCTTCATCTGATGACATCTACCAACCCTAAAATGGACTGGTGCAATATGTTGCACTTTAACTATGGACTTAATGTGTCTTTTAATTTTGATTTTAACTTGTTTTAATGACTATGTTGCCTTACATCTGTAATGGTATAACTGGATTTGTTTCTAGCCGCATGAAAACTTTTAAGTTACAAATCATTGCTCAAACTCCTGCTACTGCTGCACCTTCCCCCAACTACTATTTGGGGCCCCTGGATCAGATATCCTCAATATGAGGATTAGGAGAATATGTTGCCTCGCCAATTTAGGGACAACCCCCCTTCTCAGCTCGGAAGCAGTTATGGAACCAGAACGATGCCCCTTTTCCCCAGGCAACATAATTCTCCTAAAAGAAAGGGGGGGAATGAGAGAGTCATTTCCTAGGCAGGTTGATAAGTCTAGGGGTCCCCAAGGAGAGAGGGGTCTGGAATTCTCAAGGAGGAAGAAAGGACAAACTTTTTTCCTTCTCTACATTCCTTAGGATTATATAACAATGTATTATGCCTGAGGACAGTCTCTGGATTAAACCTTCTGGCTAATTCTGTAAATTATGGGAGTAGACCTGCTCTTTACAAGGATTATATAACAACAATGTATTATGTATTATGCCTGAGGTCAGTCTCTGGATTAAACCTTCTGGCTAATTCTGTTATCTTAAAATGTAAATTATGGGAGTAGGTCTGGTGAGGTCTTTACAACCTCCAGACATTCTTTGGATTTACTGGAGAGTATATAACTCCATTGCTAACACTAACAAGCGGGTACTCTTTCTACCTTCTTCTGATGCCTATGTCAGAAGTTTTCTCTATCTCCTTTATACTTTAATAAAACTTGATTACACAAAAAAATAAAAATAAAAAAATAAAATAGATGGAGCTGAAGACAATATATTATCCATATAATGAATAACAAGAAAGTCAGGAAATTGTTTTCTCACAGGTTCAAGGGCGTTGGCTATATATTGATACATGGTGGGAGAATTTATCATTCCTTGAGGCAACACAGTCCATTGATACCGTTTATGACGCCCGATATGATTATGACAAAGAAGAGGGTGTCAGTTCAGTTCAGTTCGTTTCAGTCGCTAAGTCATGTCCGACTCTTTGCAGCCCCATGAATCGCAGCACTCCAGGCCTCCCTGTCCATCGCCAACTCCCGGAGTTCACTCAGACTCACGTCCATCGAGTCAGTGATGCCATCCAGCCATCTCATCCTCTGTCATGACCTTCTCCTCCTGCCCCCAATCCTCTCCCAGCATCAGAGTCTTTTCCAATGAGTCAACTCTTCACATGAGGTGGCCAAAGTACTGGAGTTTCAGCTTCAGCATCATTCCCTCCAAAAAAATGCCAAGGCTGATCCTCTTCAGAATAGACTGGTTGGATCTCCTTGCAGTCCAAGGGACTCTCAAGATTCTTCTCCAACACCACAGTTCAAAAGCATCAGTTCTTTGGTGCTCAGCTTTCTTCACAGTCCGACTCTCACATCCATGGGTATACTAAAAAAGCAATCCTGTAAATCTATAACAATAATATGCCAGTTTTGAGGAATAATGGTAGGTGATGGAATTCCTGGTTGGACTGCATCCATAGGTTTCATAGATGTATTAACTTTTCAAAGATCTGTTAAAAGACGCCTTTTGCCAGATTACTTTTTTATTCCAAAAATGTGAGAATTCCAAGGGGAACAAGATTCCTCAAAACGTTTTAATTTCAATTGTGTATCTATAAGTTCCTTCAGTTCAGTTCAGTCGCTCAGTCATGTTCGACTCTTTGCAACTCCGTGAATTGCAGCACGCCAGGCATCGCTGTCCATCACCAACTTCCAGAGTTCACTCAAACTCACGTCCATCGAGTCGCTGATGCCATCCAGCCATCTCATCCTCTGTCGTCCCCTTCTCCTCCTGCCCTCAAACCTTCCCAGCATCAGAGTCTTTTCCAATGAGTCAACTCTTCGCATGAGGTGGCCAAAGTATTGGAGTTTCAGCTTTAGCATCATTCCTTCCAAAGAACACCCAGGGCCGATCTCCTTTAGAATGGACTGGTTGGATCTCCTTGCAGTCCAAGGGACTCTCAAGAGTCTTCTCCAACACCACAGTTCAAAAGCATCAATTCCTTGGCGCTCAGCTTTCTTCACAGTCCAACTCTCACATCCGTACATGACTACTGGAAAAACCATAGCCTTGACTAGATGGACCATAGCAGCCTCTAATTTCTCTTTTGTAAGGGGCCACTGCTCTGTCTAAATAGGCTCGTCATTTTTCCAAGTTATTTTAATAATTGTATTGTTTGTTAAATGAGTGGTGGCCCCTAGGAAATATGTGGAATATATATTTGAGTTTGCCATTGCATAAGTAAATCTCTTCCTATTAAATTAAGGGGTGCTTCTATCAGATAAGGTTTTAATGTTGCAGGCTGGCCTACTGGTTCCTCATATGGATATATTTGAACATTTTGATAAATCTCTTGTATTTTGGTTTGAGAAATTCCTACAATTTAGCAAGAAATTCTCTGTATAGGCCAAGATTTGGGCCATAAATATTTGGAAATAATGGTAATATCAGATCCAGTATCAAGACCAGAAAATCTTTTGCCATTAATTTTGATATTGATATTTGGTAATGCATATTCAGATACTATCGTTGTCCATAAGGATTGCTTTTGATCTGTATAACCAATCCACCTGTCTGTACACCATTAGAGGAGTTAATAGAAATGTCAAAGAAGTAATTGGGCAATTTTGTCCCCCTTTTTGAATTGTCATAGTATCTGAGATGACATCATAATTTGAATTTTTTTCTCATAAGCTGAATCAATTATTTCAGGGTGAATAGTAATTTCTTTAGAAGTCAGACTAGATTGGCCAAGTATAAGGCTGAAGGTTGGTGGGAGTAGGGGTCCATAAAGGCTAGTAGGTATTCTAGAAGGGGCTGCTTGAAGAAAAAGAAGAAAATCATTTAGGGCTGGTATATTGATGGCAGCATTGCTGGATGTTGAAGGTTTGAGGGAAAAGATGGAGTTTGCCCCTGGTTTTTGTGGATGGGGACCCAGGGAGCCCCCATCTTTGAGTTTCCTTAAATAGGGTTCCCTTAAACGTCACACTTAGATCAATATTTTTTAGCCCAATGTACCCCTTTATGACACTGAGGGCAGACTCCTGGAAGTTTTTTAGTAGTGTTATTTTTTTTCTGTGTGTTTTTTTAGGGCAATTGTTTTTTAAATGGCTCTTATCTCCACAAACAAAACATCCTTCATCCCCCTTTTTAAAGGCAGCAGCCATTGCTTCAGCTAACATTTGCATTGTCTGAGTTTCTGATCCTAAGTTGTGACAATCCTTCAAATAATCAGTAACATTCCTGGCCTCACAAATTGGAGCAATGGCTCTTCACACTCCTGATTGGCATTCTCATATGGAAGGAGTTTTTCTAATTGCACTCTTGTCTCTTCTCCAACAACATTATGGGAGATAGCAACTCCCAGTCTAGTTAAAAAATCAGCATAAGCTTCATTAGGCCCTTGTAATATCTTTATGTAGTTACTATTAGGTTCCCCTTGAGGAGTAATTCGATCCCAAGCTTCAAGGGCAATTTCTTTCAATTGTTCATGCAACAAAAGAGGACATTGTATCTGAGCTCTCACCAAATCAAATTGCCTCACACCGTTTAACATTTTTTAAGTAATTTGGTTTGGGGGAGTGCCAGCTTGAGCGTTAGAATTGGTATGATCTCGGGTCACATCCTGAAACCACATTATCCATTGAAGATATTTTTGTGGTTTAAGAAGAGTTTTTATCAAAATTAGCCAATCATAGGAATAAAGTTTCCAGTAGAAGATGCCATAGCATTTAGAAGTTCTTCAGTAAAAGGTGAATGAGGGCTGTACACAGTTACAGCCTTTTTCATCTCTTGCATGTGAGAAAAATCAATGCCTTCATGTTGTGGTATTAGTTGCCCTTGAGCATAAACATTTCCTAACACAGGAAAGGCAAAAAAATCATCTGCCTCAGAGACTCGAGATTGCAAAGCCAGTAAATCAGAAATCCTTCGTCATGAAGGAGAATGAGTGGATCATGTGTTTTCATAAATATGAGTGTGTGTTAGGGGTTTATCATTGTCATCAAAAAAAAGTATTGTTGGCTTTAGTGTCAAAGAGAGCATCAGAAGAATCATCATCAGATTAATTTTGTCCTCTAATTGAGGGACCTTCAGTTTCATGCCCGTTACAAGAGGAGGAGGAGGAGCGCTTGGGACAGCCAGAGCAGGGATGGTGGGAAAGTTTCAAAACATGTTATGTTGCTGTAATTGGGCCTTCTGTAAAGTCTTATCATCTAATTTATATTCATATAATGAGCATTCTGCTTGTTGACAAATATCAGGGGGGCTAGAGTTACCTTGATATGGCAAGGTCATGGCTTTAATGAGGACCCACAAGGGCCAGAAACTCATTGGAATATTTTCTGCCCATCTTGTGGCTTGCTCACATTTTCTTTAACCCGTCTCCCAATTTCTAAATCAAAACTGCCTTCATCAGGGAACCAGGAATTATATTTAGCCACTGTTTGGAGAAAAGCCTCTATCCATTGACACAAAACTGAAAGTCCTTGAACCTTAAATAAATGATGAAGGAAAGTAGAAAAGTGGTGGGGCTTTCCAGCTGTTTGTCCTATAACCCCGCACTTACTGACCTCCTTAGGTCCTAACAGTCACTCCGTCCGCTCGCCAAGGGCATTCACCAGGTCCCTGTTTGGGCACCACTTGTCACGGTCTTTGTAGACCAGGACCTGGGGACTGGAGTTGATGAGAAGAAGGATGCAGGGGACCCAAGTCTCGAGTGAAACAAGTGTGCTTTATTTGCAGAAATGCATGTTTCTATATCTTCATACAAGGCAGCTTTAGGCAGTAAAAAATATTGAGCAAAAACAAGGCCAAGCAAATAACAATCTTGAAAGGGCCAGAAAGCATCCCATATCCTGAGTAAGAGGGGCATAACCGAATAGATTACCTTTAAGTAAAAGGTCACTGAAGGGTGTCACTGAAAGGAGTCCAAGTAGATGCCCTTTCTCATGACCTCAGTCCTGAGAACTGCGTGCAGCTCTGCTCGTTCCTGTTTTCCAGGAACTGATAAGGAATAGAGAGTCCTTGAGAAATGGCACACAAAAGAAGAAAATAACATATTGGATCCCTTAAAGTTGAACGTCCCCTGACACAGAGCAATTATTTTGAGCATCAAATTTGATCAGAACCAGGGTAATATCTGTATGTGTATGAATCACATTTAACACCTCTCGTTACCATTTGCTACTGTTGTATTCAAAGAACTACATTCTGAATGTATCAAGGTTTCCTGTTTCCATGAATAAAATAGAAACACTTGTGTCATAACCCTGGATGAATTGTGTTATTCCATCAACACAGTTTTATCTCACTTCAGTACTTTGTAACAGCAGCTAAGAAGGCAGCATTAGGCTCTCAGGTTTAAATAAATCTAGAACAATTTCTTGTCACCATGGAATCAAACAACATAAAATTTGGGGGGTACGTAGTCATAATTTGTAACTAAAGTTACTCCCTTTACACTATACTATACCAGAACATTCATATGACTGTAATCCAAATAGAACAGCAGTGCATTTTAGACTGACTTCCATTAATGTGCAAAAATTGCATCAAATAAATTTAAAGGTCTAATTTGCTTTATTTTTATTTTTATTTTTGGCTGTGCTGGGTCTTCGTTGCTGAATGCAAGCTTTCTCTAGTTGCTTTGTGTGTTGGCTTTTCTTTTGGGGGAGCACAGCCTCTGGGTGTGAGGGCTCAGTAGTTGCAGCTCACAGGCTGTAAAGCATGGACTCAGTAGGTGCAGCACACACTGTTAATTGCCCTGTGGCATGTGGGATCTTCTCAGACCAAGGATGGAACCTGTATCCTCTGCATTGACAGGCAGATTCTTACACATTGAACCATTGGGGAAGTCCCTAATTGGCTTTATTCAGTGATTGATGCATTGGACAGAATACAACCTGGTAAATGGGTGCACCAAGGAGTCTGACACAGTGGACAGTCTCAGGATGTTGAGGGTATTTTGATGTGCATTTTCATTGTGTATCACAGATTTTTGGCTTGTCCTTACTGTGACGTTTTTATTTAGATATGGGCTCCTGGTGTTTCTTAGACTTGGGTGACTGTTTCCTTTCCAAGATTAGAGTGGTTTCAGCTGTTTTCTCCTCCTAAGATCTTTCCTGTCTTCTTCTGGGACCCTACAGGGCAAATATTAGAGGCTTGTTGTCCCAGAGGTCTCTTAAAATGTCCTCCTTTTATTCTTTTTTATTCTGTTCAAGAGTGGTGATTTTCAGTGCTCTTTCTTCTAGCTCACTGATGTGTTTTCTGCCTCATTTAGCCTGTTCTGATTCATTTTAGTTTCTTTTTTTTTTTTTTTTTTCATTTCATTTACTATATTCTTCAGTTCTGTTTGTTTCGTTCTTATATTTTCTAAGACTTCGTTAAAGACTTCTCATTTTTCAGGTCATGCATTCTTCTCCCAAGTTCTTTGATCATGTTTACTATCATTTCTCTGAACTCTTTCAGGTAGATTGTCTATCTCCACGTTACTTACTTCTTCTAGGGTTTTGTCTTGTTCCTCCCTCTGAAACATATTGCTCTGTCACCTCATTTTGTGTAAATTTCTATTTGTATTTTAATCTATCTGGTAGCGTAGTTATGTTTCTTGACCTTGGAGAAGTGGCCCTCTGCAGAAGATATCCCAGGCATCCTTCTCCCGATCCAAGAGCCAGAGGACATCTGATCCTAGGGTGGTGTCCCACGTGTATTTGTGAACTCGGTTTTAAAGCTGTGGGTCTCTACTTTTCTTCCTTTTGGTGTCTGCCCCCTGCTGTGAGGAGCCAACTCATTGGAAAAGACCCTGATGCTGGGAAAGTTTGAGGACAGGAGGAGAAAGGGGCAACAGAGGACTAAGGGGGTTGGATGACACTACCGATTCAATGGATATGAGTTTGAGCAAACTCCAGGAGATGGTGAAGGACAGGGAAGCCTGGCGTGTTGCACTCCATGGGGTCACAAAGAGTCGGACACGACTGAGCAGCTGACCAACAACCCTGCTGGGTGAGGCTGGTCTGGAGGCTTGTGCCTGCTCAGTGATGTTTAGAACTGGGTCTTGACCCTTTTGTGGGTAGAGTTACATTGAAAGGCATGTGTACAGGAAGACTTTGGACAGCCTGTCTGCTGATGGTTAGGGCTGCATCCTGCATCCTGGCCCTTTCGTCCTTTGGCCTTAGGGGCCCCATTGCTGTAGCCTACAGGTTCTGAGTGGAGCCAGTGTCGGGCCAAGATGGAGACCTCACGCAGATGAGTGCTCTCTCATAGTTCTGCCCTCAGGATTTGTGTCCCCACAGTGAGCCACAGCCCACCTCCCACCCCCCAGAGATCCTTCAAGACCAGCAGGCAGGTCACACCATCCAGGATCCTAGCAAACGATTGTGTTTTGCTCTTCATCTCAGCTTCGTCTCAGTGTGCATGAGGCTTTGTCTGCACCTGTTAAGTGTGAAGTCTCTGTTTTCCCCATTCCTGTGGGGCTCCTTTAATCAGGGCTCACTGGTCTTCACAAGTAAATATTAAAGATCCCTATGGTCTTATTCATTGATTCATGGGTTGGTCAGTATCTCACCTGGTAAATAAACAGGTGCTCCCAGAAGCTGTCTGTCCTCTTTACACCAAGGTATATATAAATCAGTGGGTTCTTTTCAAACTTTTGTGACCTGAATATGCTCATAAATGCCATGACATGTACAAAGTAGGTGCAGTGAAGAAGCTGAGTTTCTTTAGGGGTGGGGTTCACTTCCATGAAAAAACTAAAATGGCAAAATGGTGAAATGAAATGTTTAATTTGGGAGTTGGCTGTGATCAGGTGCTTGAAAGTCAAGTGAGCAGAGTTGCACAAGCACACAATGAAAGGAATGACTATGGATTCCAACTGTATTTTGTGACAGGGAAATAGTCTCCAGTGCCAAATGCTTGCAACCCATCCTGCCGTTTCTCAGTATTGTGTTCACATTCAGAGCCCGAAGATCTTGCGGAGAAAGTGGGATGCGTTCTTTGTTCCCAACTGAAAATACTTTCCTTGATAACTGATGTTAAATTCGACTCAAAATCACTTTTATATCCCAGTTTGAGAATCCCTGTTTTAATACTTTATGCATGCTATCTTTTTGAACTTGAACTCCAAAATAAGTACTGGTGTTGTTTCTCGTTTCCCATATGAAGGAACTTGAATGGAACAAAAGCACTCCATCCCAGGAAGTGACTGAATTGGAGCTTGAATCCACGTTGTCTTACCTCAAAGATATCTTCACCATGTTGCTACACTGAGGCCTAGGTTGTTGGCATGGCTACAGAAATTCTTGGTGCAGTTGACAGGGCCGAGGTGCAGGAAGGCACAAAGCGTTGTATTTCTAGGGGAACAGCTGAGGGGAGGTTCCCTGAGGTGGCACCTCAGGCATCAGACCAGGTGCAGGTGGACTCTGCATATAGTAATTCTGAGAGAGTAGGGCCACCCACCAGCTCTGTGCCCCAAAAAATCAAATGCTGCTGGTCAGTTAGGATAACCTCAGTGTACTTACAAAGATTTGTTGGAAGAACTTAACAGCAAAACCTGAACAAAACTGTTTGGCCAATCCAATAAATATCTGTGTCCAGTGGGCCACCTCTCAGAAGAAAAAGAAAAAGAATAAACATTTCATTAATGTATTTAGACTTTTTTTTAAGACCTAATTCTGTTGCATAGTTTAGTCTGTAGAATAGTGAAAATGTAACTTTTATATGCACCATGTGTGTTTGCTAAGGTGCTTTAGTCATGCCTGACTCTTTGGGACCCTATGGACTGTAGCGCCCCCAGGCTCCTCTGTCCATGGGATTCTCCAGGCAAAAATACTGGAGTGGATTGCCATGCTCTCCTCCAGGGTATGTTGCTGACCTAGGGATCAAATTGTTCTTTACCACTAGCACCACCATGACCCAATGATAAGTGCCTTGTTGTGGTAGTCTGGAAATGAACCCACAATATCTGCAGACCATGTCTTTAGTTTCATTTCATCAGTCAGTGTTGCAAATGAATGTTTAAATAAGATGTAGATACACTGATTACCATATAATCCTAGAAGAGAGATTATCCAAGGTGAAGTTGTATTTGTTTAGGCAAGAGTGGTTCATTCTGATTGCTAGAGAAGACACATTTCCTTTTAGTCAAGAACAAGTGTAAATTGGTGCCAACTACTGAAATAATTGGACAAGATTGTGGTTGCTGAGGTTTAGAAGAGAACCATGAGTAAGAGACAAAACACCTTAGAGTAACAATAATTTATTATCTATTAGAAATCATATCATTATTAATGGAGGACTAAAATAGAAACTCTTGGCAGAGCTCTATTAGCCTTTGCCCTGCTTCATTCTGTACTCCAAGGCCAAGTCTGCCTGTTACTCCAGGTGTTTCTTGACTTCCTACTTTTGCATTCCAGTCTCCGATAAAGAAAAGGACATCTTTTTGAGGTGTTAGTTCTAGAAGGTCTTTTAGGTCTTCATAGAACAGTTCAACTTCAGCTTCTTCAGCGTTACTGGTTGGGGCATAGACTTGGATTACCATGATATTGAATGGTTTGTCTTGGAAACGAACAGAGATCATTCTGTAATTTTTGAGATTGCATCCAAGTACAGCATTTTGGACTTTTTGTTGACTATGATGGCTACTCCATTTCTTCTAAGGGATTCCTGCCTGCAGTAGTAAATAGAATGGTCAAAGTTAAATTCACCCATTTCAGTCCACCTTAGTTCCCTGATTCCTAAAATGTCAATGTTAACTCTTGCCATCTCCTATTTGACCACTTCCAATTTGCCTTGATTCATGAACCTAACATTCCAGGTTCCTATGCAATATTGCTCTTTCCAGCATTGAACCTTGCTTCTATCAACAGTCCCATCTACAGCTGGATGTTGTTTTTTCTTTGTCACCATCCCTTCATTTGTTCTGAAGTTATTTCTCCACTGATCTCCAGTACCATCTCGGGCACTTACCGACCTGCGGAGTTCATCTTTCAGTGTCCTATCTTTTTGCCTTTTCATACTGTTCATAGGGTTCCCAAAGCAAGAATACTGAAGTGGTTTGTCATTCCCTTCTCCAGTGGGCCACATTCTGTCTGACCTCTTCACCATGACCCATCCTTCTTGGGTGGCCCCACACAGCATGGCTTAGTTTCACTGAGTTCGACAAGGCTGTGGTCTGTGTAATCAGACTGGATAGTTGTCTGTGATTGTGGTTTCAGTCTGTCTGCCCTCTGATAGCCTCTCTCAGTGCCTACCATCCTATTTGGGTTTCTCTTACCTTGGACGTGGGGTATCTCTTCATGGCTGCTCCAGCAAAGCACAGCCTCTGCTCCTTACCTTGGACATGGGGTAGCTCCTCTCAGCCATTACCCCTGACTTTGGACATGGGGTACCTCTTTGACACCGCCACCCTGACCTTGGACGTGGGGTAGGTCCTCTCAGCTGCTGCCCCTGATCTTGGACGTGGGCAGCTCCTCTTGGTCATGTTTGTTAAAGGCCACAAAAGACAAGCTGAATTCTCAGTTAGTGGTACACTGGTGTGTGGTATTTTCAGATCCAGTAAGTGATAAAACTGTTTAGCTTGTGAAGTCAACAAGAGAGTTCCAAAAAACATCTATTTCTGCTTTATTGACTATGCCAAACCCTATGACTGTGTGGATCACAATAAACTTTGGAAAATTCTGAAAGCAATGGGAATACCAGACCACCTGACCTGCCTCCTGAGAAAACTAATGCAGGTCAGGAAGCAACACTTAGAACTGGACATAGAACAACAGACTGGTTCCAAATAGGAAAAGGAGTATGTCAAAGCTGTATATTGTCACCCTGCTTATTTAACTTATATGCAGAGTACATCATGAGAAACGCTGGACTGGAAGAAGCACAAGCTGGAATCAAGATTGCCAGGAGAAATAGCAATAACCTCAGATATGCAGATGACACCACCCTTATGGCAGAAAGAGAAGAGGAACTCAAAAGCCTCTTGATGAAAGTGAAAGTGGACAGTGAAACAGCTGGCTTGAAGCTCAACATTCAGAAAATGAAGATCATGGCATCTGATCCCATCACTTCATGTGAAACAGATGGGGAAACAGTGGAAACAGTGTCAGACTTTATTTTTTTGGGCTCCAAAATCACTGCAGATGGTGACTGCAGCCATGAAATTAAAAGACACTTACTCCTTGGAAGAAAAGTTATGACCAACCTAGGTAGTATATTCAAAAGCAGAGACATTACTTTACTGACTAAGGTCTGTCTAGTCAAGGCTATGGTTTTTCCTGTGGTCATGTATGGATGTGAGAGTTCGATTGTGAAGAACGCTGAGCGCCGAAGAATTGATGTGTTTGAACTGTGGTGTTAAAGAAGACTCTTAAGGGTCCTTTGGACTGCAAGGAGATCCAACCAGTCCATTCTGAAGGAGATCAACCCTGGGTTTTCTTTGGAAGGAATGATGCTAAAGCTGAAGCTCCAGTACTTTGGCCACCTCATGCGAAGACTTGACTCATTGGAAAAGACTCTGATGCTGAGAGAGATTGGGGGCAGGAGGAGAAGGGGACGACAGAGGATGAGATGGCTGGATGGCATCACGGACTCAATGGACGTGAGTTTGAGTGAACTCCGGGAGATGGTGATGGACAGGGAGGCCTGGCGTGCTGTGATTCATGGGGTCGCAAAGAGTCAGACACGACTGAGTGACTGAACTGAACTGAACTGAGTAGTCATGTGATGGCATCTTCGAGATTTTCTATGTGTAGCATCATAGTGACAGTTTAGCTTCTTTTTTATTTTTTTTAACTTTAATTTCTTTTATTTGTTTTTCTTTCTGATTGTTGTGGCTAGGACTTCCAAAAATGTGTTCAATAAATGTCACAATAGTGAACATTCTTGTCTTATTCATGTTGTTAAGGGTAATGATTTCAGTTTTTCTTTGTTGAGTATGATGTTAGCTGTGTGTTTGACATATACAGTCTTAATTATGTTGAGGTAGGGTCCATCTGTGCTGACATTCTGAAGGGTCTTTTTATCATAAATGGCACTTGAATTTTGTCAGAACCTTTTCTGCATCTAATGATCACCATATGGTTCTTAGTCTTCAACTGTTAATGTGCTGTATCCTACCGATTAACTTGTGGATATTGAGAAATCTTGCATACCTGTAATAAATCCCACTTGATCACGGTATGATCCTTTTAAGTATTAGTAACTGTTTGAATCTGCTCTTTTGAACTCAGGGAAAGTCTAGGAGAATGAAGCCTTTTTCTACAAAAAAGGAGTTGGATGCCTCAGAAAGGCTATTGTAACTGGGAAGGTCCTCCAGAGTCAGTTTCAACCCCTCCTTTTCTTTGATACTCCTCAATCTTGAGATGAACATGTGTGGAAGAAGAAACGAAATAAATGTCCAATAGAGAGGGTAATCATACTTGGCAGAGGAACCCAGGTTTAGATAGCCTTTTCCTGGATTTTTCTTCTGATTTCTGCTAATAAGATTCTTATACAATATCCTGGAATATTGTGTATGTTTTTCTTGAATATAAGCATTCCATTGTAACTTACAAAATTCAAAGTTGGATACAGTATATTGTAGATAGTATAACAGGTATTATCCTGCTTTCTCCATATATCACAGTCACTTTTAAAATCTCTTGTTTCTGTCCCATACCCATAGTATAATGCCCGTAAACTTGCTGAACCAGTTCTTTTCTTTTAAGGTCAGTATATTAGTTATTTTCACAAAGACATGCGGTCACAAGCTGATATCTGACATAAACCTGTGTACCCTATGCTCCTTGCAATCCCTTTCTTAGTCCTGACCATTCCTCACATCAGTTCAGTTCAGTTCAGTTCAGTCTCTCAGTCGTGTCCGACTCTTTGCAACCCCATGAATCGCAGCACGCCAGGCCTCCCTGTACATCAACAACTCCCGGAATTCACTCAGACTCACATCCATTGAGTCAGTGATGTCATCCAGCCATCTCATCCTCCGTCGTCCCCTTCTCCTCCTGCCTCCAATCCCTCCCAGCATCAGAATCTTTTCCAATGGGTCAACTCTTCGCATGAGGTGGCCAAAGTATTGGAGTTTCAGCTTTAGCATCATTCCTTCCAAACAAATCCCAGGGTTGATCTCCTTCATAATGGACTGGTTAGATCTCCTTGCAGTCCAAGGAATTCTCAAGAATCTTCTCCAACACCACAGTTCAAAAGCATCAATTCTTTGGCGCTCAGCCTTCTTCACAGTCCAGGTCTCACATCCATACATGACTACTGGAAAAACCATAGCCTTGACTAGACGGACCTTTGTTGGCAAAGTAATGTCTCTGCTTTTGAATATGCTACCTAGGCTGCTCATAACTTTTCTTCAAAGGAGTAAGCGTCTTTTAATTTTATGGCTGCAGTCACCATCTGCAGTGATTTTGGAGCCCCCCAAAATAAAGTCTGACACTGTTCCCACTGTTTCTCCATGTATTCCCCATGGAGTGATGGGACCAGATGCCATGATCCTAGTTTTCTGAATGTTGAGCTTTAAGCCAACTTTTTCACTCTCCTCTTTCACTTTCATCAAGAGGCTTTTTAGTTCCTCTTCACTTTCTGCCATAAGGGTAGTGTTATCTGCATATCTGAGGTTATTGCTATTTCTCCTGGCAATCTTGATTCCAGCTTGTGTTTCTTCCAGTTCAGCGTTTCTCATGATGTACTCTGCATATAAGTTAAATAAGCAGGGTGACAATATACAGCCTTGATGTACTCCTTTTCCTATTTGGAACCAGTTTGTTGTCCCATGTCCAGTTCTAACTGTTGCTTCCTGGCCTGCATACAGATTTCTCAAGAGGCAGGTCAGGTGGTCTGGTATTCCCATTGCTTTCAGAATTTTCCACAGTTTATTGTGATCCACATAGTCAAAGGCTTTGGCATAGTCAATAAAGCAGAAATAGATGTTTTTCTGGAACTCTCTTGCTTTTTCCATGGTACCATGATATGGACGGAAACATTGTTCTTACCTACCACACCCTCCACCTTCTACATACTCTCACTGTAAAGATAATCTCTGGTCATTTACTGAACACGTTTCTCAGGACATGACCTAAATCACTCTGTGCCTCCATGATGACTCACAACCCATTTTGAGATGGGATGGTTGAATAATAGTTAAACAGACTACTTCTGTCTTGTATCTTCCTTGATATTTTCTAAGTTCCTTGTATTTTTTTAAAAATATTTTCTAATCTATTCTTGCAGTGGGTGGTCATGTTTACAAATAAGTTTTCTCAGTCTGTAGGTTCAGATTCATATCCTGGTTCTCTTACCAGTTCGTGTGCCAATTGGGTGTGTCTCCTGCTCGGATCAGAGAAAAACATGTTATTTTACCTCAAGCCTTTGAAAGCAAATTAGTGCTGTCTTTTGGCTCACAGTAGTGCATGTTTTATAGTAGATACTCAAAATTTACTTGTGTTTAAAAAAGGTAATATCTATATTCTGTCATGTTCTTTGTGATGCGACTTTATCTGCATTATATCCTTTTAAAATTTTATTAATTTTTTAATTGAAGGATAATTGCCTTACATAATTTTGTTTTCTGTCAAACTTCAACTACATTATATCTTGTATGCTTTTCACTTGCAACATTTTTCAGCAATATTGTGTCTGACCCTAGTCAATAAATACACAAAGCACTCACTTTTTATTTATTATATTTTGCTGCCATCAAACCAGGTAATTAAGAATAGTGCATTGCTAGAGAGAAGCCTTCCTTGGTGGTTCAGTGGTAAAGAATTGACCTGCAAATGCAGAAGATGCAGGTTTGATCCCTGAGTCAGGAAGATCCCATGGAGAAGGAAATGGCAACCCACTCCATTATTCCTACCTGGGAAATCCCATGGACAGGAGTCCAGTGGGATACAGTCCATGGGGTTGCAAAGAGTCAAACACGACTGATCGACTGAACAACAACAACATAAGTAGGGATTGCTTTGGTTATTGACTGTTAGAAAACTGGTGACTGTTTTACATCTTAATTTATGTGTCATTTACAGATGTATTCTGTAATACAGCTGACACATACTACTTGTTAACATTGTAAAATGCCTTTTCTTTTTGGGTACATGGTTCTATAGAAGATTTAGAAAACTGTGTTGTTTCCAAAAAATTGTTTTAGTCATAGTCTTCATTTTCTCATTTATTTTCAATTGTAAACAACCAGTTATGAATAGTTAATTATTATTAATTGGGTAAGCTTGGTTTTGGATTATTTACTGTTATATAATATGTTGTTTAAAATTTACTTATATACAGCAAGTATGCAGAATACAATGATAGTATAATATTTTTCTTTTCAATTTGAGACAACTGTTGTTTGATATGTTCCTAGGGGTCCTGGTAGAAAAATACCCTGTTTTTGAGAGTTGGCCTAAGATTGTCCAATAAGTGTGTTTGGCATAGGTTTTTAAAACTAGGCTACCTTAATG
Organism: Oryx dammah; assembly: GCF_014754425.2. NCBI lineage: Eukaryota > Metazoa > Chordata > Mammalia > Artiodactyla > Bovidae > Oryx > Oryx dammah. The sequence continues at coordinate 6,157,676 of NW_024070197.1, forward strand.
GTGAATTTATGTTATCATGCTTTCTTAAGTTAAAAATTCTATTCATTTAGTGTTTCTAGAAACTTAAGGGAAACATTGTGGTGTTTCATAACTTGGTGTAAGTATTGCTTTTGGTGTAATATATATTCAACATGAAAGATTTATTTTTGAATTATTGTGAGCAGGATACCTGTGGTTCTTTTTATCTTGTAGATATCTCTCCTACACATGTGATCAAGCATTTACAACCCAAAGCGACCAGTGATAAACGAGAAACATTCCAAACATTGATGCTGGGAACACCTGAAAGCTGTGAAATCAAACACTTTAATCTTTTGGAAAGTTCGGAAAATATGTGTGACTTTGAGTGTCAGGGGAGAGATGACAAAAGAAATTACAAAGGAACACCTGTAAGCCTTAATGGAAATGTGCCTGATGGAAGAGATTTGCATGATAGAAAGGATGCAGGAATCAAGCCCTTTGGAAACAGGCTTGGATTTAACTTTCAGGATAAACTGCAGATATTTCAAAGTGGAGGAATAATTTCTGAATATTATGAAGTTAAGAGATCTGTCAACAACAGTTTCTCATTTTCACCACTTCAGAGAATTCCTCCTTGTGCCCAAACCAGTGTTTCTAATCTATATGGGAATGATTTTATGAATCCTTCAATAATAACACAAAACTTCAAAGCACAGAGGGAAAAACCTTACAAATGCAATGAGTGTGCAAAAGCCTATCTTAAGGGCTCATACCACATTAAACATCAGGCCATCCATATAAGAGAGAAATCACATAAATGTGAGGTATGTGACAAATTGTTTGATCAAAGTTCACAGCTTGCACGTCATTTGAAAATTCATTCTGAAGTGAAATGTTACAAATGTAATGAGTGTGGCAAAACCTTTAGTAATAGCTCCACCTTGCTAGACATCAGATAATCCACTCAGGAGCAAACTTACATAAATGTGATATATGTGGTAAAATCTTTGTTCAGAATTCATTCCTTGTAAGTCATCAGAATATCCATGCAAGAAAGAGAAGCTACCAATGTAATGAGTGTGGCAAAACCTTTACTGACAGCTCAAACCTCAGGAGACATCAGAAAATTCATACAGGAAAGAAATTATTTAAATGTGATATATGTGACAAAGTCTTCAGCCAAAATACACACCTTGCTGGTCATCAGAGGGTTCATACTGGAGAGAAACCTTACAAATGTAATGAGTGTGGCAAGCACTTTAGTCAACCTTCACAGTTCATAAGTCATAAGAGATTTCATACTGGAGAGAGACTTTTCAGATGTGATGAGTGTGGCAAGTTCTTCAGTCGAAATTCACACCTTACAAGTCATCACAGAATACATATAGAGAAACCTATGTTTTGAGTGTGGAAAATCCTTTACTCAGGTCTCAGCATTCACTAAACATCAGAAAATCCATACATGAGAGAAACTCATGTGAATCTGGTATATGGTAGAAGTCTTCAAAGTTCAAAATTCACACCCTACTGTTGGTCAGAGAATTCACACTACTGAGAAACCATACAAATATCATGAATGTGGCAACATCTTAGGCTTCATGAGAAAATTCATACTGGATAGAAGCCAGATATGTATTTATTAGTCAGGTCTTTAGAACATGAATTCATTCTAGAAAGATTCCTCACCAATTTCACAAATGTGGAAAAAGAAAAAAAAAAAATCACCATCCTCACAGCTCACATTTCACCAGTAGTATCAGAGTATTTATCCTGAAGAAAACACACAGCAATGTAATGTGTGTGGCAAGGATCTTACCCAAAAGTTACAAGATAGGAATATAATGGAGCTATACGTCCCAGACTCAGTGGTTGTGACAAATCCTTTACGCTTTTCACTATATGTATTCTCTGATGACTTTAGTTCAGGTACTCAGCAATTGCAGTAAGTCCATATTTGAAAAGAAGCTATAGAGATCTTTTTGTGTAAAAGAAACCCGAATTCTAACTCAGCAAAGATGATTCTTTGGGACAGTATCCCACCATCTTTTTGGTCTCTTGGCTTTCTGAATAAAGTCACTATTCCTTGCCCAACAAGTAGTCTCTCAGTTTATTGGCATGTTGTGTGGTGAGCTCTAAGAGCTTGGCTTTGGTAATACATTGATCAAATGCATTTGCTACATGCATTTCACGATGGTCTCTGGGAAGGAATCAGTGAGATGAGGGGCTGACTTCATTAGACATGATTCATTACATCCGTGTTTCCTGGAAAAACACACAGCCTAAATTACAAAATTCAATAGTGAGTGTGAATTAGCAACAGGGAGGGGAGAAAATAATGTAAAACCAGGACATGACTCATCATGGTCAGTAGGATCAGGAAGCCCTTCCGTACATAGTCTAGCCTGTTTTAAAATATAACGTTCTGTCAACTTGAACAGAGTAGGCAAAATGTTAAAAGGACTGGGCTTTTTGTAGGAGAGGGACAGTTACCAGGAACTGATGGCGTGCTAAGAACAATGAATAGGAAAAGGGTCCTGTTCTCCATTGGATAGAAATAACTGTTGTATGTATGATTAAAGAAGAGTTACTCTTATTTGTGGAAATTGAAGACAGAGCTGTCATACTCTTTGTAGACCGGGACCTGGGGACTGGAGTTGACGAGAAGAAGGAAGCAGGGGACCCAAGTCTCGAGTGAAATAAGGGTGCTTTATTTGCAAAAACGCATGTTTCTATATTTTCATCCAAGGCAGCTGTAGGCAGTAAAAAAAATTGAGGAAAAACAAAGCCAAGCAAATAACAATCTTGAAAGGGCCAAGAAAGCATTCCATATCCTGAGTAAGAGGGGCATAACCGAACAGATTACCTTTAAGTAAAAGGTCACTGAAGGGAGTCACTGAAAGGAGTCCAAGCAGATGCCCTTTCTCATGACCTCAGTCCTGAGAACTGTGTGCAGCTCTGCTCGTTCCTGTTTTCCAGGAACTGATAAGGAATAGAGTCCTTGAGAAACACAAAAAGAAAAAAATAACATATTGGATCCTTTAAAGTTGGATGTACCCTGACAGTTCCCTCTCTTTCATAATTGGTGATGACTGTAGATTCTTTTGTGAAAAAGGCCCTGAGCAAGTGAGTTTGTTTAGTTTGAACAATTTTAGGTGAAAGGCATCAGTATATTACAAACATAATCACCAGGATAATTCTCAGCATTAGAGTTCCAGATCCAATACTATGTGTAATGCTTTGAAGCCATCTTCGAGGGTCTCGCCCAGATAATTGATCAGCTAGTTGTTCAGCTAAGGTTTCCAAACTGTTGGAAGAGGGTAGACTCTTAGAGAAGGTTTGAAGGATTTCCTTTTGCAACAATTGTACACATTTCAGTTCAGTTCAGTTCAGTCGCTCAGTCGTGTCCGACTCTTTGTGACCCCATTAATCACAGCAAACCAACCCTCACTGTCCATCACCAATTCCTGGAGTTCACTCAGACTCATGTCCATCGAGTTGGTGATGTCATCCAGCCATCTCGTCCTTTGTCGTCCCCTTCTCCTCCTGCCCCCAATCCCTCCCAGCATCAGGGTCTTTTCCAGTGAGTCAACTCTTCGCATGAGGTGGCCAAAGTATTGGAGTTTCAGCTTCAGCATCAGTCCTTCCAATAAACACCCAGGACTGAGCTCCTTCAGGATGGACCGGTTGGATCTCCTTGCAGTCCAAGGGACTCTCAAGAGTCTTCTCCAACACCACAGTTCAAAAGCATCAAATCTTTGGCACTCAGCAGTCTTCACAGTCCAACTCTCACATCCATACATAACCACTGGAAAAACCATAGCCTTGACTAGACGGACCTTTGTTGGCAAAGTAATGTCTCTGCTTTTGAATATGCTATCTAGGTTGGTCATAACTTTCCTTCCAAGGAGTAAGTGTCTTTTGAATATGCTATCTAGGTTGGTCATAACTTTCCTTCCAAGGAGTAAGTGTCTTTTAATTTCATGGCTGCAATCACCATCTGCAGTGATTTTGGAGCCCCCCAAAATAAAGTCTGACACTGTTCCCACTGTTTCTCCATGTATTCCCCATGGAGTTATGGGACCAGATGCCATGATCCTAGTTTTCTGAATGTTGAGCTTTAAGCCAACTTTTTCACTCTCCTCTTTCATCAAGAGGCTTTTTAGTTCCTCTTCTCTTTCGGCCATAAGGGTGGTATCATCTGCATATCTGAGGTTATTGATATTTCTCCCGGCAATCTTGATTCCAGCTTGTGCTTCTTCCAGCCCAGCATTTCTCATGATGTACTCTGCATATAAGTTAAATAAGCAGGGTGACAATATACAGCCTTGACGTACTCCTTTTCCTATCTGGAACCAGTCTGTTTTTCATGTCAGTTCTAAATGTTGCTTCCTGACCTGCATACAGGTTTCTCAAGAGGCAGGTCAGGTGGTCTGGTACTCCCATCTCTTTCAGAATTTTCCACAGTTTCTTGTGATCCACACAGTCAAAGACTTTGGCATAGTCAATAAAGCAGAAATAGATGTTTTTCTGGAACTATCTTGCTTTTAGCATGATCCAGCGGATGTTGGCAATTTTATCTCTTGTTGCTGTGCCTTTTCTAAAACCAGCTTGAACATCTGGAAGTTCACGCTTCACGTATTGCTGAAGCCTGGCTTGGAGAATTTTGAGCATTACTTTACTAGCGTGTGAGATGAGTGCAATTGTGCTGTAGTTTGAGCATTCTTTGGCATTGCCTTTCTTTGGGATTGGAATGAAACTGACCTTTTCCAGTCCTGTGGCCACTGCTGAGTTTTCCAAATTTGCTGGCATATTAAGTGCAGCACTTTCACAGCATCATCTTTCAGGATTTGAAATAGCTCAACTGGAATTCCATCACATCCACTAGCTTTATTCGTAGTGATGCTTTCTAAGGCCCACTTGACTTCACATTCCAGGATGTCTGGCTGTCGGTGAGTGATCACCATTGTGATTATCTGGGTTGAGAAGCTCTTTTTTTGTACAGTTCTTCTGTGTATTCTTGCCACCTCTTCTTAATATCTTCTGCTTCTGTTAGGTCCATACCATTTCTGTCCTTTACTGAGCCCATTTTTGCACGAAATCTTTCCTCGGTATGTCTAATTTTCTTGAAGATATCTCTAGTCTTTCCCGTGTGTTGTTTTCCTCTATTTCTTTGCATTGATGACTCAGGGAGGCTTTCTTATCTCTCTTTGGTATTCTTTGCAACTCTCCATTCAGATGCTTATGTCTTTCCTTTTCTCCTTTGCTTTTCGCCTCTCTTCTTTTCACAGCTATTTATAAGGCCTCCTGAGACAGCCATTTTGCTTTTTTGCATTTCTTTTCCATGGGGATGGTCTTGATCTCTATCTCCTCTACAATGTCATGAACCTCCGTCCATAGTTCATCAGGCACTCTATCTATCAGATCTAATCCCTTAAATCTATTTCTCACTTCTACTGTATAATCATAAGGGATTTGATTTAGGTCATATCTGAATGGTGTAGTCGTTTTCCTTACTTTCTTCAATTTCAGTCTGAATTTGGCAACAAGGAGTTCATGATCTGAGCCACAGTCAGCTCCCAGTCTTGTTTTTGCTGACTGTATAGAGTTTCTTCATCTTTGGCTGCAAAGAGTATAATCAATCTGATATCGGTGTTGACCATCTGGTGATGTCCATGTGTAGAGTCTTCTCTTGTGTTGTTGGAAGAGGGTGTTTGCTATGACCAGTGCGTTCTCTTGGCAAAACTATATTAGCCTTTGCCCTACTTCATTCCGAATTCCAAGGCCAAATTTGCCTGTTACTCCAGGTGTTTCTTGACTTCCTACTTTTGCATTCCAGGCCCCTATAATGAAAAGGACATCTTTTTTGGGTGTTAGTTCTAAAAGGTCTTGTAGGTCTTCATAGAACCGTTCAACTTCAGCTTCTTCAGCGTTACTGGTTGGGGCATAGGCTTGGATTACTGTGATATTGAATGCTTTGCCTTGGAAATGAACAGAGATCATTTTGTTGTTTTTGAGATTGCATCCAAGTACTGCATTTCAGACTCTTGTTGACCTTGATGGCTACTCCATTTCTTCTGAGGGAATTCCTGCCCGCATTAGTAGATATAATGGTCATCTGAGTTAAATTCACCCATTCCAGTCCATTTTAGTTCGCTGATTCCTAAAATGTCGACATTCACCCTTGCCATCTCTTGTTTGACCACTTCCAATTTGCCTTGATTCATGGACCTGACATTCCAGGTTCCTATGCAATATTGCTCTTTACAGCATCAGACCTTGCTTCTATCACCATCACACCCACAACTGGGTATTGTTTTTGCTTTGGCTCCATCCCTTCATTCTTTCAGGAGTTATTTCTCCCTGATCTCTAGTAGCATATTGGGCACCTAATGACCTGGGGAGTTCCTCTTTTGGTATGCTATCATTTTGCCTTTTCCTACTGTTCATGGGGTTCTCAAGGCAAGAATACTGAAGTGGCTTGCCATTCCCTTCTCCAGTGGACCACATTCTGTCAGGCCTCTCCACCATGACCCGCCCTTCTTGGGTTGCCCAGCAGGCATGGCTTGGTTTCATTGAGTTAGATAAGGCTGTGGTCCTAGTGTGATAAGATTGACTAGTTTTCTGTGAGTATGGTTTCAGTGTGTCTGCCCTCTGATGCCCTCGTGCAACACTTACCATCTTACTTGGGTTTCTCTTACCTTGGCATGGGGTATCTCTTCACAGCCGCTCCAGCAAAGCACAGCTGCTGCTCCTTACCTTGGACGCCGGGTATCTCCTTACCGCCACCGTTCCTGACCTTCAACATGGGATAGCTCCTCTAGGCCCTCCTGTGCTGCCCAGCCACCACTCCTCAGATTGCTTCTCCCGGCCGCCGGCCCTGGCCTCGGGCTCGGGGTGGCTCCTCAAGGTCACCGCCCCTGGCCTTGGGCACGAGGTGGCTTCTCCTGGACGCCCCTGATCTCGGATGCTGGGTGTCTCCTCCCAACCGCCACTGGTCTCGGACGCGGGGTAGCTCCTCCAGACCGCCACTGACCTCGGAGGCAGGGTAGCTCCTCTCAGCTGCTGCCCCTGACCTCGGACATGGGGTATCTCCTCCCGGCCGCTGCCCCTGACCTCGGACATAGGGTAGCTCCTCTCGGCCGTTCCTGTGCCATCGCAGCCTGGCACTCTAGGCCGCTGCCCCTGACCTCGGACGTGGGGTAGCTCCTCTCGGCCGTGCTTAGTGAGCCGGCTCACAGCCGCCCGTCAATATAGCATATTTAGAACAGAATGCCTCGAACTTATTATAGGAGACCACTAAATCTTATCAGAAGCAAATAGTTGTTGAAAAGAAAGTAGGTACCAAGTGAACTAATATTTAACCCAAGCTACAAAAAGAATTAAATGTAAACAAAGGAGAAAGCAAAAAGGAAAACCATCACTAAGAACATGTTTAAAGTTCCTTGAAAAGGTACCATGTAGTAACAGAGTTTGTCAACTCTTGGACCACTTCTCCTCTCCCACAACCTCTACTCCACACCAGGAAAAGGGAAGCACTTGACCCACCTCTGTGAGTCAAGTCACTGCCTTAGCTCCCACTTCAACAGGCGCTGCACATGGATGCTATCCTTCGATACAAATAATTATAACACCCAGAAGCCTTACAGACAGTTTAGAAATTATCATCCTCCTCTGTATAATTTAAAGGAAGAAGATTTAACTTTATTAGACTGTAAAGCTAAAAATCAATGTATCATGTCTTAATTCTTTATCCAATCAATTCAGCACTCTTCTGGATCTAGTCCCCTCCCCCAGCTGCACACTAGTTGTTTCCACTTCATTTGGTTTATCTGTTTCCCTATTTCTTTCTCTGTCTCCCTTCTTCTTCCCCTCTACTCTCCTGCTGTGCCTGTCCTCCTCTCTACTTCTTCCCTGACTCCCAACCTGCCTCTCTCTGCCATTTGTTCCCCATAAAGATGCTTACTCTCCAACCTCCCTGATAATCCGAAATCTCCATGTATTTCTGCCTTTCTTCCTCCAGCTCTGCCCTCCTTTCCTCCAGACTCTCTAGTACCTCCAAGTGCAATGCTTCGTTTCAGCTCAATTTCTTTCTCAGCTCCTTGAATCATTCAGTTCAGTTCAATTGCTCAGTCGCACTGGACTCTTTGTGACCCCATAGACTGCAGCAGGCCAGGCTTCCCTGTCCATCATCAACTCCCTGGGCTTCCCTGGTGGCCCAGACAGTCAAGTGTCTGCCTGCAATGCAGGAGACCTGGGTTCAATTCCTGGGTCAGGAAGATACCCTGGAGAAGGAAATGACAACCCACTCCAGTATCCTTGCCTGGAAGATCCCATGGACAGAGAAGCCTGGTAGGCTACAGTCCATGGGGTCACAAAGAGTCGGATATGACTGAGCAACTTCACTTCACCAACGGAATTTGCTCAACATGCACCCACTCGGTGATGCCATCCAACCACTGCATCCTCTGTAATCCCCTTCTCCTCCTGCCTTCAGTCTTTCCCAGCATCAGGGTCTTTTCTAAAGAGTCAGCTCTTCGCAACAACTGGCTTAAGTATTGGAGCTTTAGCTTCAGCATCAATTCTTCAAATGATTATTCAGGACTGATTCCCATTAGGATTGAGTGGTCTTATCTCTGTGCAGTCCAAGGGACTCTCAAGAGTCTTCTCCAACACAACAGTTCAAAAGCATCAATTCCGCACTCAGCTTTCCCTATGATCCAACTCTCACATCCATACATAACTACTGGAAAAACTATAGCTTTGACTATATAAACCTTCGTCTGAAAATTAATGTTTCCACATTTTAATATGCTGTCTAGGTTGGTCATAGCTTTTCTTTCAAGGAGCAAGTGTCTTAATTTCATGGCTGCAGTCACCGTCTGCAGTGATTTTGGAGCCCAGGAGTATAAAATGCATCGCTGATTCCATTCATTAGCAGTCCCCCTTCTCTGCCAGCAGGGTATTGTCTGTAGGTCAAGGTTCCAATTCTTGTATCCCCTTTGTGGGGTCTATGTGTGAACTGCCTCTCCACTGTCGCCCTCTTTGGGACCGCTGATTTACAGCCCTTCTCCCTTGAAGGCTTTAGAAGGCGGCAGCAGAGGATTAGATGGTTAGACAGCATCCCTGGACTCAACACCACCTCCCTATGTTGCACACCTTTAACTTACCGGAGACCCTGCTGTTCTCCAAACTTCCCTCCTTTGCCCACTGTTACCTTCAAGGCTTATTCTCTTTCATTTTGCTATCTCTTCCCAAGTTCCTCACCAATCCTCTTCGTTGCTATCGTTTCTCCATCATGCTTTCTTCAATTTCTAATTCTCTCAGAGTCACTCTCTCTGCTTCTCCTAACCCTCCTGGCCTCCTATTTGCAGGGATGGCGACTGAATAAGAAGCCCCCACCCGCAAGAGACACATTCCAGCGGGTTGTATTTGGGACACAGAACTATTGGTGTCACGTGGCTGGCCCAGGCCGCCTCCCCCTACACGGAGTCCGGGTAACGCTCTAAGAAAGGAATGCCTGAAGGGCAGAATTACCGGCCTGATGTGACACAACGACTGAACGGCTGGGAGCCTAAGGGTCTCAGGAGCGGGGCGGGCACTCCAGAATCCCAGGACCGGGGAGAGAACCGGGCCTCTCCGGGAGCGGGGGCCGGCATGGCCTCCAGGGTTCGAGAGGGCGAGCCTGGGAACCGTGAAGCGAATAAACCCACGTTGCCCAAAAGAATTTCACGTGGTGCAGGAAGGGCAAAGGGGTCACTGAGCTCAGAAATTGGTTTTAAGCAGGAAAGAGGTGCGAAAAGAAGCGTCTCAGACCAAACGCATGCATCCGCTTCAGAGCGAGTTTAAAGCAAAATGGAGGCGCCTCTTCGCCACACAGGGACATCTAAATTTACTGGGGGAGGCGGGACGGCCACGGGAATTTAGGTTAAGTAGCGACCCTCAAGAAAATTAGAGATATCAAGGGAATATTTCATGCAAAGATGGGCTCGATAAAGGACAAAAATGGTAGGGACCTAACAGAAGCAGAAGATATTAAGAAGAGGTGGCAAGAATACACGGAAGAACTGTACAAAAAAGATCTTCACGACCCAGATAATCATGATGATGTGATCACTCATCTAGAGCCAGACATCCTGGAATGTGAAGTCAAGTGGGCCTTAGAAAGCATCACTACGAACAACACTAGTGGAGGTGATGGAATTCCAGTTGAGCTATTTCAAATCCTATAAGATGATGCTGTGAAAGTGCTGCACTCAATATGCCAGCAAGTTTGGAAAACTCAGCAGTGGCCACAGGACTGGAAAAGGTCAGTTTTCATTCCAATTCCAAAGAAAGGCAATGCCAAAGAATGCTCAAACTACCACACAATTGCACTCATCTCACATGCTAGTAAAGGAATGCTCAAAATTCTCCAAGCCAGGCTTCAGCAATACGTGAACCATGAACTCCCAGATGTTCAAGCTGGTTTTAGAAAAGGCAGAGGAACCAGAGATCATATTGCCAACATCCGCTGGATCATGGAAAAAGCAAGAGAGTTCCAGAAAAACATCTATTTCTGCTTTATTGACTATGCCAAAGCCTTTGACTGTGGGGATCACAAGAAACTGTGGAAAATTCTGAAAGAGATGGGAATACCAGACCACCTAACCTGCCTCTTGAGAAATCTGTATGCAGGTCAGGAAGCAACAGTTAGAACTGGACATGGAACAACAGACTGGTTCCAAATAGGAAAAGGAGTACGTCAAGGCTGTATATTGTCACCCTGCTTATTTAACTTCTATGCAGAGTACATCATGAAAAACGCTGAACTGGAAGAAACACAAATTGGAATCAAGATTGCCAGGAGAAATATCAATAACCTGAGATATGCAGATGAAACCACCCTTATGGCAGAAAGTGAAGAGGAGCTAAAAAGCCTCTTGATGAAAGTAAAAGAGGAGAGTGAAAAAGTTGGCTGAAAGCTCAACATTCAGAAAATGAAGATCATGGCATCTGGTCCCATCACTTCATGGGAAATAGACGGGGAAACAGTGGAAACAGTGTCAGACTTTATTTTTGGGGGCTCCAAAATCACTGCAGATGATGACTGCAGCCATGAAATTAAAAGACGCTTACTCCTTGGAAGAAAAGTTATGACCAACCTAGATAGCATATTCAAAAGCAGAGACATTACTTTGCCGACTAAGGTCCATCTAGTCAAGGCTATGGTTTTTCCTGTGGTCACGTATGGATGTGAGTGTTGGACTGTGAAGAAGGCTGAGTGCCGAAGAATTGATGCTTTTGAACTGTGGTGTTGGAGAAGACTCTTGAGAGTCCCTTGGACTGCAAGGAGATCCAACCAGTCCATTCTGAAGGAGATCAACCCTGGGATTTCTTTGGAGGGAATGATGCTGAAGCTGAAACTCCAGTACTCTGGCCACCTCATGTGAAGAGTTGACTCATTGGAAAAGACTCTGACGCTGGGAGGGATTGGGGGCAGTAGGAGAAAGGGACGACCGAGGATGACATGGCTGGATGGCATCACGGATTCCATGGACATGAGTCTGAGTGAATTCCGGGAGATGGTGATGAACAGGGAGGCCTGGCGTGCTGCGATTCATGGGGTCGCAAAGAGTCGGACACGACTGAGCGACTGAACTGAACTGAAGCGACCCTCAACTCACATTACAGAGGAAAGCTAACTACCAGAAGAAAATTTGACAGGAAAGACAGAAACTCACTTTGGGCTGAGACCTCCACTCTCCCTCTCCGTTTCCGGGTGTGTGACGCTGTGCGCACGCACAGTGAAAAGGCGTGGTGGCCTGGAGGTGGGGCCCGAGGGGAGCCAGCGGTCACAGGCGCGGGCTGGAGAGAAGTCAGGCCTGCATGGGGACAGTAGGAGGGTGAGGCGGCCAGAGCCTCACTGCTGAAGGTGGCTGCAGTCAGGAAATGAAAACCCGGCCTGCTCCTTGAGAGGAAAGGTATCATAAAAGTAGACAGTCTATTTTAAAGCAAAGGCATCAATTTGAAAAAGAGGGTCCCTAATGTCAAAGGTATTGTTTTTCCAGTAGCAGGTAGAAATGTGACAGTCGGTCCATAAACAGAGTTGACCAAAGAAATGGTGCTTTTGGATTGTGGTGATAGAGAAGAATCTTGACAGTCCCTTGGACTGCGAGGAGTTCAGTCCTGGGTGTTCATTGGAAGGACTGATGTTGAAGCTGAAACTCCGAATACTTTGGCCACCTGATGCGAAGAGCTGACTCATTTGAAAAGACTCTGATGCTGGGAAAGATTGAGGACAGGAGGAGAAGGGGACGACAGAGGATGAGATGGTTGGATGGCATCACCAACTCATAGACATCAGTTTGGGTAGACTCTGGGAGTTGGTGATGGAAAGGGAGGCCTTGCATGCTGCGGTTCATGGGGTCACAAAGAGTCGCACATGACTGAGCGACTGAACTCAACTGTTGGATCGTTGTAAAAGCAAGAGAGTTCCAGAAAAATATCTACTTCTGCTTTATTGACTATGCCAAAACCTTTGACTGTGTGGATCACAACAATCTCAGGAAAATTCTTCAACAGATGGGAATACCAGACCACCTGACCTGCCTCTTGAGAAATCTGTATGCAGGTCAGGAAGCAACAGTTAGAATTTGACATGGAACACCAAACTGGTTGCAAATAGGGAAAGGAGTATGTGAAGACTGTATATTGTCACCCTGCTTACTTAACTTATATGAAGACTACATCATGAGAAATCCTGGGTTGGATGAAGCACAAGCTGGAATCAAGATTGCCGGGTGCTGCTGCTGCTGCTGCTAAGTCACTTCAGTCGTGTCCAACTCTGTGTGACTCCACAGACGGCAGCCCACCAGGCTCCACCATCCCTGGGATTCTCCAGGCAAGAACACTGGAGTGGGTAGCCATTTTCTTCTCCAATGCATGAAAGTGAAAATTGAAAATGCAGTTGCTCAGTCATGTCCGACACTTCGCGACCCCATGGGTTGCAGCCTACCAGGCTCCTGCGTCCATAGGATTTTCCAGTAAAGAGTACTGGAGTGGGGTGCCATTGCCTTCTCCGATTGCCAGGAGAAATATCAATAATCTCAGATATGCAGACGACACCAGCCTTATGTCAGAAAGTGAAGAACTAAAGAGCCTTTTGATGAAAGTGAAAGAGGAGAGTGAAAAAGTTGGCCGAAAGCTCAACATTCAGAAAACTAAGATCATGGCATCTGGTCCCATCACTTCATGGCAAATAGATGGGGAAACATTGCAAACAGTGGCAGACTTTTATTTTCCTGGTCTCCAAAATTACTGCAGATGGTGACTGCAGCCATGAAATTAACAGACACTTGCTTCCTGGAAGAAAAGTTATGACTAACCTAAACATCATATTAAAAAGCAGAGACATAACTTTGCCAACAAAGATCTGTCTAGTCAAAGCTATGGTTTTTCCAGTAGTCATGTATGGATGTGAGATTTGGACTATAAAGAACATTGAACACCAAAGAATTGATGCTTTTGAACTGTGGTGTTGAAGACTCTTGTGAGTCCCTTGGAATGCAAAGAGAACCAACGAGTCCATCCTAAAGGAAATCAGACCTGAATATTCATTGGAAGGATTGATGCTGAAGCTGAAACTCCAATACTGGTGGCTACCTGATGAGAACTGACTCATTTGAAGAGACTCTGATGCTGGGAACGATTGAAGGCAGGAGGAGGAGGGGATGTCAGAGGATGAGATGGTTGGATGGCACCACCGACTTGATGGCCATGAGTTTGACAAGCTCCAAGAGTTGGTGGTGGACAGGGAAGCCTGGCATGCTGCAGTCCATGGGGTCGCAAAGAGTCGGACACTACTGAGTGACTAAACTGAACAACGTGGAAGTCTACCATGATTCAACTAGAAAGCTTCAGCAGTTAAGCATTCTCATAAGACTTCAACGTATGGCTCATCTATCTCAATATCCAAACCAAACTTTGGGTGTGGTTCCACCTTCTTTCAGTGACTGCAAAGTAATAAGAACCAACATGTTGGGAACAGAATATATGAACTTTCTAGTTTATCAAACAATAAAAATTCCCATCATATAGTGTGGATTGTACACTATTTCTGGGTTTTCCTTGGTGCTCAGTGGTAAGGATCCACCTGCCAAGGAGACATGGGACAGATCCCTGGTCTGGGAAATTCCTACATACTTTGCAGATATCCCATGAGCCACAACTATATGACCAATAACAAGTGAATAATAAAAAATTTATTTCAGAATGCTCCCAGCTCCCAGCTCACTTTTAACCTTATTTCCAAAACTTTTTATTTCCTAATTTTTGTAGTTTTTATTCCTATTTTCACTTCACGTAAATTAGGCACATGCTATTAGTTTCATTTTGGCACAAGAGGACTCAGGAAATATAACTGCACCATTATGTACAGAGTATGGAAAGAATAACTCAAGGGCAAATTATTAGAATATAATCCCAAAATTGTCTATTGTTTGATTTAATCATGAAAAGAAATTCTCATACGTCCTTCAACCTTGAGAGCCTTTGGTGCATTGCTAGTTTCTGTTATGAAGTACTGAGATGGCGAAAACTGTGCTGTTGGAAGAAACATGATCCATTCAGGGTTATGGGAAAAATTACACAAATTTTATTAGAGCACAAGACTTATGATACATTCTGAAGAAAACAACGGTACAACAGAAATGGCAACAATCAATGATGAAACAGATACACACTTTTCTGGTTCTTTTGACTCAAGTTTCTTCACAATAACTTTGCACAAATACTGTATTAGTGGTTTATCTCTAGGATATATGTTCTTAGATACCTAAAGAGTGAGCAGTAATTGTCACAACTGCCATAAAATTTGCATTCCTAAGTATCAAGTATTTGGTGAACACTGAGATACAGGGAATACCTAAAAGCCTTGCCACATATTCTACACTGGTAAGGTTCCCTAGTGTGGATGATCTGATGGATGGTGAGATGTGATCCAGAGTTAAGGTTTACATACTCATGTCACTTGTCAGCGTTCTCTACAAAAGTAGTTCTTTACTGAAGCCTGACTTCAGATTGTTGCCTAAAAACCCTGACACATTTATTATTACACTGATACAGTTTTTATCTAGTGTGAACATTCTCAAGAAGCTTAAGGTATAAACAAAAAACCTGGCCACACTGATAACATTTGGAAGGTCTCTCGAGTATGTGTCACCTGACCTATTTAGGCTTGAATGGCACCTGAAGGAATAATGAATTCTCCTGATAAAGGGAATGATCCGCCCATTATTGAAATCCTGGCCACAGACATTATTTTTATATGATTTCCTCCAATGAAGGGATTGATTGTGCTGAATGTATGGATTCTTGCCAGTAGGTAGTTTCTCATGTTTTGTAAAAAATGGAACACCTTCCAAAAGACTTACCACATGCACTACGTGGGTAAGATTTCAATTCACATTAATTACCTTAGGATCAGTTAGGTCTGAATACAAAATCAAAGCTTTACACATCTACCACATTCATGCAGTTTTCCTCCAGTTTGACTTTTCTGAAGGCCCCAAAGTTCATATACTTTACTTCATTCTCTACATTTGTAAGTTTTCACTGCACTACTGATTCTCAGATGATCTGCAAAGTCATTCCTTGTGACTGCAGGCTTTGTCATATAAATCCCATTTATGTGGTTTCTCTCCTGTATGAACTGTCGAATGGTCAGTTACGGCTGAATGTGAACTAGAAACTTTGCCATATTCATTTTTACGCTTTCTATACAGTATGAATTCTCTGATGAATTATAAGGCCTAAACTAAGATTAAAGGCTTTGCCATACTCATTACATTTGCACTAAAATGTCTCTCACAGTTCCATTTGTAACAGTTTTCTCGACTACGAATTATCTGATGCTTCTTATGATGGTCATTTCAAGTAAAGCACACACATCACATTTCTATGCTTTCTCTCCTGTATGAACTCCCTGATGGTGAGCTAAGACTGACTGTCCATTAAAACGTTTGTCACCATTGTTTCAATTGTAAGGTTTCTCTCCAATATGAATTCTCTGATGAACCATAAGGTTTGCATTTAGATTACAAGCCCTGACCTTGAGATCATATTTATGTGTTTTCTCTCCAGTATGATTTCATCTCCAGATGAATTCCAAGTTGTGCACATCAAGTAAAGCATCAGCCACAAACATTTACATGGTTTCTCTCCAGTATGATTTTTGGATAAACTGTAAGCTTACCAATATGACTAAAGGCCTTGCCAAAGACAACATATTCATATGCTTTCTCTCCAATATGAATTCTCCAATGAACTGCAAAGTAACAGCTGGAATTGAAGACTTTGCTCCAGATACATTTCTATGCTTTTCTCTTGTATGAACTGCCTGATGGAGAGACAAGGATGACTGTGCACTGAAACCTCTGTCACCATTGTTAATTTGTAACGTTTCTCTGCAGTATGAATTCTTTGATGAAATGCAAGGGTTGTTTTGAAACTAAAGACCATGCCACATACCTCACATCTATATGCTTTCTATCCAGTATGAATTTTCTGATGAGATGTAAGGCTTCCTTTTACTCTAAAGGCCTTGCCACATACATCACATTTGTATGGTTTCTCGTCGGAGTGAATTTTCTGATGATATGTAAGGCTTCCATTTAAACTAAAGGCCTTGCCACATACATCACATTTATATGGTTTCTCTCCAGTATGAATTTTCCGATGAGTTGCAAGGCTTCCATTTATAGTAAAGGCCTTACCACATACATCACATTTATATGGTTTCTCTCCAGTATGAATTTTCTGATGTGATGTAAGGGTTCCGTTTACTCTAAAGGCCTTGCCACATACATCACATTTATATGGTTTCTCTCCCGTATGAATTTTCTGATGAGTTCTAAGGCTTCCATTTACACTAAAGGCCTTGCCACATACATCACATTTATATGGTTTCTCTTGGCAATGAATTTTCCGATGAGATGTAAGGCTGCCATTTACTCTAAAGGCTTTGCCACATACATCACATTTATATGGTTTCTCTCCAGTATGAACCCTCTGATGAACTGCAAGTTGTGTGCTTCGAGTATAGCCACGGCCACATACATCACATTTATATGGTTTATCTCCAGTATGAAGGATCTGATGAACTGCATGGCTTTCTTTGCGAGTAAACGCCTGTCCACACACATCACATTTATATGGTTTCTCTCCAGTATGAGTTCTCTGATGAACTGCAAGATAACACCTGGAACTGAAGACTTTGCCACATAAGGTACATTTACGTGCTTTCTCATCTGTATGAACTACTTCATGTATTTTTAAGGACGCCCGAGTAAAAAAACGTTTGTCACAGCTGTTACATTTGAAAGGTTTCACTTCAGTATGAATTCTCCGATGAATTCCAAGTTGTCTGTTTCCCGTAAAGCCACGGCCACATACATCACATTTATATGAATTCTCTCCAGTATGAATTCTCTGATGAATTCCAAGCTTTGACTTTCGAATATAGCCACGGCCACATATATCACATTTATATGGTTTCTCTCCAGTATGAAGGATCTGATGAAGTG
>NW_024070197.1:6175207-6220071 GCF_014754425.2 Oryx dammah
CACATTTATATGGTTTCTCTCCAGTATGAAGGATCTGATGAAGTGCACAGCTTTCTTTGCGAGTAAAGGCCTTTCCACACACATCACATTTATATGGCTTCTCTCCAGTATGAGTTCTCCCATGATTATGAAGGTGTGTCTTGTGCTTAAAGGAGTGGCCACATACATCACATTTATATGGTCTCTCTCCAGTATGAACTCTCAGATGAATTTGAAGGGCTGTGTTCTGTTTAAAGCTGTGGCTACATACATCACATTTATATGGTTTCTCTCCAGTATGATTTCTCCCATCAACGCCAAGTCTCTCACTATCATTAAAGGCCTTGCCACCTATGTCAGCTTTATATGGTTTTCTTCCTGTAAGGACTTTTTGATGTCTAGTGAGTTCTGAGTGCTGAAGAAAGGCTATGCCACACTCACGAGTTTTGTAAGATTTTTTCTTGTATGCTTCCCGGTCTGGGGCCTGTTCTGAGGGATGCATAACAGGACTCTCATGTTTAAAAGAAATGCCTTTGCGGACACTACAAGTTTTCTGAATTGGCAAAACTGAGGTGCTACTGTTGATATTCGTCACAACTTGACTACATTCAAAAATTGTCCCTTCAGACTGAAGCATCTGCAATTCATCATGAAAGCTTGACCAGAGCCTTTCAACAGGCTTATCCGCTGCATCATTTCTACTCTGATGATCTTTTCCATCAGTGAGATTTTTGTTATGGGATA
Organism: Oryx dammah; assembly: GCF_014754425.2. Classification (NCBI taxonomy): domain Eukaryota; kingdom Metazoa; phylum Chordata; class Mammalia; order Artiodactyla; family Bovidae; genus Oryx; species Oryx dammah. The sequence continues at coordinate 6,175,931 of NW_024070197.1, forward strand.
TAGATACTCCGATGTCACTTCTTTCATCATCTGTCCACAGACACTCAAAACCATGCACAGTTTCCTCTATCTTCCTAAGTAAAAAATCTTTAATCTCATGGGTTTCAGCTCTTCCAAACATCACTGTCTGCAAAATTTCTCCTTTTCCACTGTTTCCTTTTGCTTGTAATTTCTTGGTCATATGTATATGAGACACATCTACAAGATATAAAGAACCACAGGTATCCTATTAATTACAATTCATAAATAAATTCTTTCATATTGAACACATGATATACCAAAAGTCATACCCATCCTGAACAGAATTAAGAAACTTCCCAATGATGAACTTAGAAATATAAGCAACATTTACAAAGAAATAGAACTCGTTAACCAAAAAAAAAGTGATCAGACACAATTCAAATTAATTTTAGCATAGCCAAGTTTCAAAGATGCAATCAGGAAAATATTCATTTTATCCAAACTCAGGTCAAGTCTCAAAGAAAAAGGTATTTTCCTACCATGACCTCAAAGCTCATTCTACTTGGCAGTAAACACGCTTCTGTCTCATAATTGAGGAGAAAAACACTAAAAATTCCAGGGACAGGGAGATTAGCAGGCTACACTCCGTATCACAAACAGTCAGACAGGACTGAGGGACTGACCAAGCAAGGATCAAAAAGGCAATACCTTGTAATGGTAAATAATCCAAAAGCAGCATTCTAACTAATATTGTAAAACATAAATGGCAGTTGACAACTGTTCAACAAGCACTGCACAATGAAAATAAAGAATCTGTTAAAATAGCTCCACTAGACTGAACTGAACTGAACTGACCCACCCCCCACTCCCTATCACAGAGCTCATGAGATCTTACTTCCCTGACCATGGATTAAACCCAGGATCTCTGCAGTGAAAATGCTGAATCCTGTCCACTGGACTGTCAGGGAATTCCCTAAAATAATTTTAGAAACAAAAGAAAGAACATTTTTCTAAATACCTCCTATAAATCTATAAGCAAACCGACGTATAGACATTTTATAACAAGAAGTGGTTCATGTCAGTTATACTGTGTAAAACATAAAGACCATCATCTTTTAATGACAAAGAATTAAAAAAGTGAAACATTCTCTACTTAAATAACAGGCATTCAATATAGCAATTGCCTATCTATACAGAATCCTTTAAACTTACTCGGTTCATGAGCTCCAAGATACATGTAAAAGAACAAGCTTTGGGGACTTCCTTATGGCTCAAAGGTAAAGAATCTGCTATTAAAAAAGGAACATTATTTGAAAACTTTAATTAACTAGAGTCAGAGGGAAACTCTTGGGAAGGAAATATAAACTAACAATGTATAATATGTAATGCAAACAAAGAGACATGCTACAGTAACCATGACATGAAGTAAATAGACATTTTATGTAAAAGTAACCTTTGAGGCAAATTTCCTGATGGTCCAGTGGATAGTATCACATGCTTACACTGTAGGGTTACAGATTCCATCCCTGAGTGGAGAACTACGATCACATCTGCCACATGGTTCAGGGAAAAAAAAAAAAGTAACTTCTGACCTTTTCAGTAAAACAGTCAAAATTCTATGACACCTCAGAGCATGAATTACCTCAATTTTTCAAATAAAGATAATGGATTCACAGAGTTCATGTACACAACCCCATGGTACATGAAAGGAATGAGCAAAGCAGGACTGAAACCCAGACCTACAGATTCATACATGTTCTTAACCACCAGGGCCCACTTGGGCAGAGCAGATTACAAAAGGTTACAACAAACTCCAGGAGTTTAAAAAGATAAGGTCAAGTGAGACACAAGAACTGATCTGCATAACTAACAGCCTTAAGCAGCCATCTCACCTAGAAATGGTTTCCGAGGTACCACTGCCAACGTTTCAATTCAGGTCGTGTCCTGAAAATGTGGTTCAGTGGATGAGCATGGGTCATTTTGTACAGTATGAGCAAGGAGGGAACACGCAGCCTGATTCATATTTGCATCACGTGCAAGACTGGGGATCCAAGAGAGGACCTCAATGTCCACTGTCCTTACAGGTTTCCTGAGTTACAATCACAGAAGATCCAAACCAGATTCCTGTTACACACACCTCTGAAGGTTGTAGTAAATGCAGTAACAACAGGAATAGCTGAGGGTTCTGAACAGGCAGACAGGTTGAAGGCAGCTCTGTGCAGGATCTGAGACACCAAATGCAACTGAAGAGCTGCCTGTCTTTCCCCTTCTTCCAATGAGGTCTCCCAAGTGCAGCAAATAGGAAGAGAACCAGGCTGGCTCCAAGGATTATGGCTCTGGAGGTGTTACCATTGCTCTACATGGACCAAAAAGTGGACATCCCACAGAATCCAGCACAGAAGGGGGACAAAGAGGAAACAAATCCCTTTGAAACACCTCATTACATGCTCCCCAAAGTGAAGCAACAACATTAAAAGGAGTCAAATGACACACTGTAAAGATCATATAAAGACCTACCCTTTGGGACTTCTTTCTTTGGAATCCAATTTCCATAAACCTCTCACTCTTTTTGAAAAAAGAAATGACTTAAATGACTTTTTTCTTTATAAACAGCCACTTATAAATCAGACCTAATTTGTTTTTCCCTAATAAAATATAATTTTCACATAGGAGACAGATGGGCTACAGGTTGAATATCTACAATCAGTCTCCTCATCTCTGCATTCGCTGAGATAAGACATAGCTGGCCTCCAGTTGAGGAATCGTATAGGAATCTATAACAAAAACAGGGTAAATGGCCAGTCTTTGTCTCTTACCTCAGGCAATAATCATGGCAAGGACAAAGAAAGGGAAAAAACCCTTTCTATTAAGGGAGACACTACACATGTGCAGAAAAGTTCGTTGAGGTCAAGTCAGAGGATAATTCCAGGCCATAACGAGTCTTGGTCCTCCCAGAAGCCTTCACTTTGAGATTCATCTTGGCTAGGGTATGCGTCTGCACCCCAGGGGAGAGTGCTGAGACAAATTAACCAGAGGGGACAAAGGAAGGTGACTGGCCCGAGGGGACACAAAGACCAGGAAAACGGTACCTTTCTAAAGAATTGACACTTCCCAAAGGTGGGGCTATCTCTCTGAGCTAGCCCATGTGCCTTTCTGCATGTACTTTTCCTTTCAATAAACTTTTTCCTTTACTCTTTACCTTGTGCCTCTTCAGCTGAATTCTTTCTTGACTAGGCAGGCAAGACTAGGGACCTTAGCCCTAACTGTTGGCTGCTGTGGTCCAATGATCAGGACTCTTGGTCTGGGAAACAAAGATATTGCTTCCAGCTTCTGCTCACTGCTATGAGCATCCAAACTCAATTTCATTTCTCATACCTTTTTTACTGAAAACACCCATCTTACTTTCCTTAAGCAACCATGAACTGTGCTTTCTATTAGCATTTTCTAGATTGGTGAACAAAAATACCAGTGATAGCTTCTAAAAACATTTGCTTTATTATAGACAGCATCTCAGGATACTCATCAACAGTCCAAAATCTCTCAGTGTAATACAACAGAAGTACTACACAATGTGGATGACTCAAGATATGTCTTTATTAGATGAGCAAACATTAATACTACATATTTAATATCGAATATTTCTCAGTTCACGTGAACCTGATTTGTACACACTGTTTTTTTTTTTTTAATTATTTATTATTTTTGGCTTCAATGGATCATCGTCACTGCTCCATCTTTCTCTCCTTGTGTCAAGCAGGGACTACTCTCTAGTTGTGGTGCATGAGCTTCTCATTGTAGTTACTTCTCTTGTGGACCACAAGCTCTAGAGCACGGGGGGATTCAGTAGTGGTGCTGCACAGGCTTAGTTGTTCTGCAGCACGTGCAATCTTCCCAGACCAGGGATCGAATCCATCTTCTGCACTGGCAGGCGGATGCTTTATCATTGAGCCACCAATGGTAAGCCAAGTGTTGACTTTCTTTTAAAGCCAATTGAGTAAGAGCTCATTTACAAATAAACCTCACCAATATTATCCAAAATCAAAGACACACACTGAGAAATGCATAAATCCAGACAGATTTAAAATGTCTCTCTGACGCTACTGGAGTTGATTGCAACTGCCTCCTCCAGGGGATATTCCCTAGCCAGGGACTGAACCCCCATCTCCAGTGTCTCGCATACTGGCAGGCAGCTTCTTTACCACTAGACTCATCTCGGATCCCTGGTAAAGGTTAACTTCAAGCTTTTCTGTAGGCAGGGCTTTTTAAGAAGCTAGCTGTTTTTATTCCATATGCAAAAAGAAATTGTTTTGTACTCTCAAAAAAAAAAAAAAGAAAAGAAAAATCATTTTAACCAGTATTCTCCAGACTCTAAAGAATATCACAGCAATCTCTGTGTCAAAAACGTTATCATCCCTTTCTATAGTCACAGTTTTATATCTAAAATACAGATCAAATAGTTCTCAAATTGACTGTGGTAACAGGGGCACATGGATGATGAAAATCTTGGATTGTCCCTCTAGGTAGATATGGGTCTTCACTTGATCAGAAGAATCTGAAGGGGTAAAGAAATTTGCCAGAGTGGGGACAGCAATGGGGGAAGCTGCCCCCCCCCCACACACACACACTGAGAGACAGGGAAAGTTAGCTTCATCAGGGGACTATCTGATGGAGAGGGAGACAGAGGGGTTGAGAGGGGTGAAAGGCCACAACAGGATAAAGATAACAGAGGCAGAAAGGGCAGTGGTGGACACTGTTAAAGCTGTGGGCCAGTTCAAGAGGGAGCCCACTTAAAAAGTGAGAAGCTGATCAGCTGAGATATAATTTGACATTGTAATATGGACAATCATCCTCACTAATTGCACAATTCTGTTTCCAGGTATACCTTCTTTTCTGACAATTTACCTTTATGTACCTCATGTTACTTCACTGGTGGCTCTCAGCTGGTAAAGAATCCTCCTGCAATGAAGGGGAGACCTGAGTTCAATCCTTGGGTTGGGAAGATCCCCTGAAGAAGGGAAAGGTTACGCACTCCAGTATTCTGGCCTGCAGAATTCCATGGACTCTATATTCCATGGGGTTGCAAAGCAACTGAGACTGAGCAACTTTCATTTTATGTACCTTATGATAGGAGAGGAGGATTCAGACTCTCATCCAACAGGGCAGATTCTTATCCTTTCTCAATGGGCGAGAGTCACAAACATTCAGTAACTTCTAAGGGTACAGCCCTCTTTATTTAAGGTTCCAATTCTCAAACCATCCAGTGTAGATGTCCCATGTATGAGCTAACTAGTAGTAAGGCGAACTTTCACATTAGGGAATAAAAACTTCATCAACCTTAATCTCCTTTTTCCTGCAGAGTGGCATTCTGTCTCACAAATACTGCTCACAGGGCCAATTAAAGTTTTGCCAAACGTTGTCACCTTTGTCTCAGGTTCAAAGATTTGTTAACAAAATTAGCAACTTGTTCTGTAGAAATAAATAATACACATACTTATAGAATTATCGAGCTGACTTTCAATATGCTAACAATAAAAGCAAAGAGAAGTAGAAACAGCAGAAGATACATCACCAAATTGGGTTCTGACCAACATCCAGACTCAAACAGTGCTGCAAGTCCCGGGACACAGCCCATCTGGAGACCCATTGGGGAAAAGGTCCCAGGCAGCATGTTACGGTCATGGGTGAGACTTCAAAGATTGCAGTTTCGGGTTCCCCCTTATAATCCCAGGATGCTATCTGTTATCATCAGCAATCTGTGAGCAAATAGCACCTCTGTTTTTCTGTTAATGCTATTTGTTTGTCTTAAAAAACCTATAATGTTGCTAAGCCTGCAGCTGAGTAGGCCAAGGCCCCTCCAAGGCCTCGACAATCTCAAGATTTGTCCCCTATCTTATCTTTGGTGCTGCAAGCCTTGCACTCACAGTAAGCAGTCAGGGCACTCACAGTCAGGGCAGTGTCCAGCCAGGTTAGAAGCAAACTCAGAGGCCTGTTTTAGAGAGGACCTAGACCCTGTGCCTCCTGCATTGCCAGATGTAGAATCCCACCTCTTTTGTCAGCCAAGAAGTGATGGACATTACAGATGGATAGAAAAATATTCACAAATTAATTTACTATCTGTGTCCTTCTGAATGCACAAGAAACAGTATAATATACAGATACCTGGGCTTCCCAGAGACACAAAGGTAAAGTATCCACTTGCCACGCAGGAGACATGGGTTCGACCCCTGAGAGGGAAGATTCCCCCTGGACAAGGGCATGGGAATCTACTCCAGTATTCTTGCCAGGAGAATCCCATGGATAGAGGAGCCTGGAGGGCTACGGTCCACTGGGTCGCAAAGAGTCAGGCACAACTGTACCAACTGAACACACAGGTATCCATGTATCTAGTTCCTTTCCAAGAACTACTGAACTAAGAACACAGGGATAGAAAACAGGAATTGGATTTTTCAAAGTTGGAAATCAGCTTTATAAATACTCAAGCTGTGGAGAAATTTGTGTATCACACAGTGCACAGATCACCTGAAGAAAGGATGAGCTTAAACACCTGATGCCAGTCACAAAGTTTTTTCAAGTCGGAATCAAGGCTATGAACTCAGTCAAGCAAAACAGGGGCTCCCAAGAGACACAGAGGGAAAATACAGAGATACCCCCACACCAAATTCCAACTTCACAGGGAAGCGATCCTCACCCACAGACAGCAGGTTCCTGTAGGTCTCCTCCATCACATCCCAGTATAACGCCCTCTGAGCAGGGTCCAGGCATTCCCACTCCTCTGGAGTGAACTTGATGTCCACATCCTCAACGGTCAACTGTGTCTGAAATGAAAGCACATTTCACTAACAGGCACTCAGGAGGATTCTTATTTTCACATGAAATGAGAAAAGGTGAGAGGGGTAAGGATCAATTCAGGTAATGTAACATTCTGATAGATCCATTAAAAGCTATTTGGAACAAACTATGGCTCTCTAATTTCCTCTTGTTTCATAAGACTATGACATCTTCCAATCAATATGAATTTGTCACTTGTATGGACAATACATGACGACTATACAAATAAAATCCAATCAGTGAGTTGTGTACGCAGAAGTGTTACACTCTACACACAGAGGGACATTCACTATCTAGCTGAGTTACAGCAAGACCGGTGTCTTCAGAGACAAAAAAATCCACAGCAGCTTTCAAAGAATACACATTGTGATGATTATGATGTCATCACACTGATGACGGTGTTTCAGCACTTCCTACACACTTAAGCAATACTCTAAAGATTTTACAAAGATGAACTTATCATCAACATGACAGTACGTTAGAGAAAGATCTGTGTCCACCTTACTGGAGCAAAAACTCTGTCATTCTAAGAATTCGCTCAGATCACAGTTAAGAAATGAGACCACAGCACCTGAGGTCAGGTGGTTGTGACTGATGACTGAACCTAAGGAATCAAGGAGTTAAGTACCAGAGCAGCAAAGTGCATCCAGAGAGAGTTCCCTGAGAATACCTGAAACAAGTTCAAGCAAGCTGAAGTGCAGTGGAGGTGTAGAATCCCAGATCTTTTGTCAGCCATGGAAAGACAGACATGATAGGTGGACAGAAAAATATTCACAAATTAATTTACTATCTACCTCCTTCTGAATGCACAGGGAACACTATAATATGCAGTATCATATGTAGGTATCTGGGTTGCCCTAAAGCTCAGCGGTAAAGAATCCCCCTGCAATGCAGGGGACATGGTGTTGATATCTCCGGGGAGAAGATCCCCCTGGAGGAGGGCATGGCAACGCATTCCCATATTCTTGCCTGGAGAATTCCAGGGACAGAGGAGCCTGAAGGGTTATGTATGGCCCATTGGGTCACAAAGAGTCGGACACAACTATAGGATAAATGGTGACTGTACAGGGTCACCCGCTCTTCCCACCAACCACACAATGTCAATACTCTTACTACTGTTTCCATCATTCACATGATGAGGTAGAAAAAACTTAATGGAATGGAAAACACTTAAGATACAATTTCAACTGCTACAAAGCACAAACATGTTTATGAGATGATGTTCTGTAATAAAACCATGGAATTACAGATCCATGCACTCACACATGCAAATGTAAAACCCAACTGGTTGAAACAAGGAAGACCTACTTTTTCTTTCAATTCAAATTTACTGAGTGTCAACGTGGGCCCCAAACTGGGAGTACAGCAGTGAACATATGGAGCTTTCAGTCTAGCAGCCAGCCACCCAATTACATCCATAATTTTAAAGTTACTATTGCAACCTGTGCTCTTAAACAGGCCTAGTGCCAAGAGAATATTTATCAGAAAGTCTTGACGTACGTCAAGAAATCACACAAGGTCTCCACGAGGAAGAAACACTTAGGATTGGCAAGGTGGGAAATGGAAGAATGTTGCAAGCAGAGAGAAGAGCCTGAGTGCTGGCTCTGAGGCAGGAAGATATTTAGTGAACAGAAAGTCAGCCAGTCTAACTGGGACACAGGGAACAAAGAGGGGTGATGCCAGGTAGAGGCTGCTTTCTACAAGGTCTTTGGATTTAGGACTTTATTCCAAAAGTAACTGGAAGTCACCAAATAATCTGCAGGAGGTAAATCAGAGGTTTAGGTTTGTTTTTCAGAGCTCACTCTGCTGTGTGTGGAGGTTGTTGTTGCTTAGTCGCTCAGTTGTGTCAGATCTTTGCAACCTCTTGGTAGCCTGCCATGCTCCTCTGTTCATGGGATTTTCAGGCAAGAATACTAGAGTGAGTGGCCATCTCCTACTCCAAGGTGATGCCTTTTGACACATTCTGGGATTATACTCTCATTTTCTTTTATTCATGTGTATTTCTGCATCTTTGGGACATTAAAAATGAATCAATTGTACTTCTGTAATTTGTCCACATTCTATGTCTTTTTTGAAAGTTAATTATTTTGGTTTTGCTGGGCCTTTGTTGCTGTGAGGAGGCTTTCTGTATTTGCAGCTGCAGTGCACAGGCTTCTCATGTTTTGGAGCACAGGGTCTAAAGTGTGTGGGTTTCAGTAGTTATGGCTCCCGGGCTCCAGAGCTCACGCTCAGAAGTTGTGGCACATGGGCATAGTTGCTCTAAGGCATCTTCCTGGACATGGGAGGGGACCCATGCACCGTACATTGGCAGGCACATTCCACTGTACCACCACGGAAATCCTCAACATTATCTTATTCTACTTCAAAAAAATGAAAAACAAGCAGGAAATAATATACAGAAGATTTATTCTAATCAGAATAAAAATACTTGTATTTACAAATAATATGAGGGCTTCCATGGTGGCTCAGTGGTAAAGAATCCACTGGCCAGTGCAAGAGACCTGGGTTTGATATCTGAATCAGTAACATCCCACAAGCCAAGGGGTAAATAAGCCCATGAGCCTCAATTTCTGAGCCAGAGCTCTAGAGTCCAGTAGGTGAAACTACTGAAGCCAGTGCGCTCTAGAGCGTGTGCTGCAAGATGAGAGAAGCCACCATAACGAGGGGCCCATACACCACAACTAGAGAGTGGCCACCACACGCCAGAACTAGATAAAAGCCTCTGGAGCAATGAAGAGCCAGTACAGCAGCAAAGTATATTTAAATATAATAATATGATATTATTGCTAATGATACGTATGTAGTTATTAACAAAATCCAAAGTTTATCTTTTTATTCCATGAGCAAATGTTGCCATCAAGATTAGGAAAGTTGGAGGAATTCCCTATTAGTCCAGGGTTTAAGATCTCGCACTTCCACCACAGGGTTTCAGATTCAATGCCTCCTCAAGGACCCTGCAAGCTGCATCGTGCGGTCAAAAAGGAAGAATGAATAATCAGCAAACTATATTTCATAGTTTAAAAACACTCTCTAGCCCTGAGGTCTGTTTCTGAACTTTCCATTTCACTCCCAAACACTTAAAATTTTCAAGGAGGTCCTAATTTAGTTTTAAATGTACTATAAAAAGTCAGGACTGCTTTCCCCTCCTTGGCCTCTTTTCCAGATTTCAGCATGTACTGTGCATGTTAGTACCTCACATCTACGTGCAGCTTCTTTACCCTGGTTGACAGAGAGCAGACAGCACATCCAGATGGGCCCTAAGCAATCCCTGCTGCCCAACAGCACTGAGACCTTGTCTCCAACTGGTGGGTGAGAAGTCCTTCCCAGAACGGTGGCCCAGGGAGCCTCCTCACAAGGGCCAGATCACCTGGTCATGGGGAGATGGGATCTAAGTGGAGACGACTGGCCCTGAGAGAAGGCACAGATGAGTATGCCATCTGTGTCAGACAGGACACTTCAGAGTCAGAGAAGATTAGCCAGTCCAAAGACAGGTATTTCAGGAGGGACAGATTGAGAATCAACTGAGAATATGACCTTACCTGAGAAAGAGCCAGACCTGACTTGTTTTCTTTCATCTTCCTCATCTTCTGGGCTTCACCCTCAGGTAACACGGATCTTCAAGGTATATCAAAAAGGTGGAAAACACGGTGTTTAATGCTTAGAGTCAACACACCCCCTTCCTGAGCCCCAACCCCACACACAGGGAAGCCCCCACCATGAGGAACAGACAGTCCTCTGTGCCCACTATCTCAGGAGGGACTCAGGACAGTCAACTTGTGCACAGAATCCACAGGACTTTCCCACACTTTCCCTCGGATCACACTCCCCTCCTGGTGAGGCCTCATGTACACAGCAGCAGGGGGCAACTCCACTAACCCCACAATCCCCTCAGGTCACACAGCAGGCCCTGGTCCAGCCCCACTCAGAGCAGAGCACCCTCCCCTCCCCCAGGGCTTGATCTCAGAAGGGGAGGCTAAGAGCCCTGGGCTCAATGTAGATCGGAATCATCTGCAACCTGTGCACATTCCTGGGGCGAGGCCCCACACGAGAACCTGAGGAGCGTGTCTGATGGGGGAGGGGTAGAAAACATGCCTGGGCAAAATGCCTCATGATCTCATGTGAAGCCTGGGTTGAACACCACTCAAGGATTCAAGTCCAGCCTACATCCCACTTTCTTCTTTACCAGCTTTACTGACATAGAATAGCCTATCAAGAAGGTGTTGTGTATACATTCCATGCACATTGTGACCATGTGACACAGGTATACACTTTGAAATATTTATCACAAACCACTAACCACCACATCCATCACCTCCAAATTCCCATGGTTTGTGTGTGGTGACAACACTGATGATTTATTCTCCTGTCAAATTTCCAGTAACACAGGATTATCTACGGTCAGCGGGCTGCAAATACCTCCCCAAGATGCACTCATTTTACAACTCAAATCTGTACCTTTCAACCAACATCTCCCCATCTTCCCAACCTCCCACCCCCAGATAACCACCATCCCACTGTCTGCTACTAGTGATTTTCACTTTCTCACATTTCACATAATGGAAGCACACACAGAATCAGTCTTTTCCGGTCTGTCTTAATTCACTTAGCACAATGTTTTCTACATTCATCCAATTGTCCCAAGTGACAAAAATCGTCATTTTTATGGGTGCACAATATGTCATTATATATGTGTGTGTTCGCTTGTGTGCATGTTACTGACCTGGAACCTGGGCTCTTTAATCAACTGCATTAGTTAAGAGACCAAAGGAGAAATTCAGGGAAGGCTTTATTTTGACTCCTGCTGCAGCAAGGTGGAGCTAGAATAAGAAGTGTGTGCCCAGCCCACAGTCCTAGTGCCCATCACACAGTCCTAGTCCTCACCCCGAGAGTGAAATGCTGAAAGCATCCTGGGAGGAACAGGAACACGGTGCACCCTCCATGAAAGGAAAACAGGAGCCACTCCAAATAATTAAAGGAAAAGGGCATGTCTGATGAGGGTGATACAGACGCAGTAAACAAGGCTAACTTGACAGCGAATATCAGAAGGAGATGCGGAGAGCTCGCTAGCCTAGAGCTGAAGGAACAGAAAGAGAGAGCCACGGTCACAATTTAATGACCAAAGGTAGAAGAAAAACCTAAGATCCAAGACAGAGAAGGTTTTGGTGTCTATGAACAAGGACTCAGTAATTGTGACCAGGACAGACTGACCATGAGAACGGGGTCCGCTCCCAGGATGAGGCTGGAGACCCTGGCAGCGACCTGAGGATGACAAAGGGCTGTGGAGCCACCTGAGGGGTCAAGATGCTGCCCTGAGGACACGGGGAAGCCAGTGGAGGTGGGAGGCCTCCCTGCACATCAACCTTTATGCACAGAAGACAGCTCATGATTCTCTCTGACTCTGAGCCCATGCACCCACCTCCATCCTACAGTTGTCCTTTGCATTGTGGAAAACTGGGATTCATTTCAAATTCTAATAACAAGTGGGAACTCCCTCCAAGAAAAACTGCCACACACAGTCACACACCCAATTTGGCCACTCATTTCAGAAGTCACTTTTGCTCAGCTTCTGGACCTGAGTAAACATCATCAGATTAACTCATGGCTCACTAGTCACCAGACCACATGAGAGGAAAATGGACCATCATACTAACTGGTTAAATTTGGTCCTGATTCAAGAAAAAAGATCACGGACATCCTCACTAAGTACTCATCAAAATAGTTTACAACTATTTACTAGTTACCAGAAAAATGTTTCCAACATATAATGTAAAGACAAGACAGGAAATGAGCTTCAAATAAATGTGAAACAAACCTTAGTTAATCAGATTATTAAAAATTTTTTCATTGAAAAACTCTGATGCAAAGTGGAAAAAAATAAAAACCAATTGATAAGACAGCATATTTACAAAAGAATAACATGAACCAATTTCAGGAGACCACCAAGTCTTTTCAGATGTGAATAGTTGTTTACAACAAAGTAGATATTTAAATAAACTAATCTTTATCCCAAGCTAAAAAAGAATTAACTGTAAACAAAGGAGAAACCAAAAAGGAAAACCATCACTAAGAACATGTTTAAAGTTCCCTGAAAAGGTACCATGTAGTAACAGACTGTCAATTCTTTAACCACTTCTCTCCCACAACCTCTACTCCACACCAGGAAAATGGAAGCGGGTGACCCACCTCTGTGAGTCAAGTCACTGCCTTACTCCCCAATTCAACAGACTCTGCACATGGATGTTATTTTTCAATACAAATAATTACAACAACCGCAAGCCTTACAGACAGAAGTATTGCAATTCTCATCCTCCTCTGTATAATTTAAAGGAGCAAGATTCAAATTTATTAGATTGTAAAGCTAAAAATCAATATATCATGACTTAATTATTTATTCAATTGATTCAGCACTCTTCTGGATTTAGTCCTCACCACCACCTGCACACTACTTGTTTCCACTTCATTTGGTTTATCTGTTTCCCTATTTCTTTCTGTCTCCCTTTGTCTTCTCCTCCGTTCTCCTGCTGTGCCTCTCCTCTTTACTTCTTCCCTGACTCCCATCTGGCCTCTCTCTGCCATTTGTTCCCCATAAAGATGCTTTCTCTCCAACCTCCCTGATAATCCAAAATCTCCCTGTATTTCTGCCTTTCTTCCTCCACATCTGCCCTCCCTTCTTCCCAACTCTCTGGCACCTCCAAGTTGCAATGCTTCCTTTCAGCTCACTTTCTTTCTCGGCTCCTCCCATCACTCACTCAGTTCAGTTGCTTAGTTGAGTCGGATTCTGGGATCCCATGGACTGCAGCATGCCAGGCTTCCTTGTCCATCACCAACTCCTGGAGTTTGCTCAAACTCATGTCCATCCAGCCGGTGATGCTGGCCCCTTCTCCTCCCACCTTCAATCTTATCCGGCAACAGTCTTTTCCAATGACTCAGTTCTCATCAGGAGCCCAAAGTATTGAACCTTCAGCTTGAGCATCAGCCCTTCCAATGAATATTCAGGACACATTTCCATTAGGATTGAGCCGTTTGGTCTCCTTGCAGTCTAAGGGACTCTGGAGGGTCTTCTCCAACACCACAGTTCAAAACCATCAACTCTTCAGCGCTCAGCTTTCTTTATGGTCCAGCTCTCACATGCACACATAACTATTGGAAAAACCATAGCTTTGACTATAGACGTTTGTCGGCAAAGTAATGTCTCTGCTTTTTAATACGCTGTCTAGGTTGGTCATAGTTTTTCTATCAAGGAGCAAGCATCTTTTAATTTCATAGTTGCAGTCACCATCTACAGTGATTTTGGAGCCCAGGAAAATAAAGTCTGTCACTGTTTCTGTTCACTAGTACTCCCCTTTCTCTGCCAGCATGATATTGTCTGCAGGTCAAGGTTCCAACTCTTGTATCCCCTTTTCCGGCTGTGTGAACTGCCTCTCCCCTGTCGCCCTCTTTAGGACCCGTGATTTACAGCCCGTCTCTCATGAAGGCTATAGAAGGAGCGGGCAGAGGGTCAGATGGTTACAGAGCATCCCTGGACATGAATTTGAGCAGACTCTGGGAGATACAGGGGTCGCAAAGACTCACACTCAACACCACCATCTCCATGTGTTGCTCACCTTTAACTTTCTGGAGATCCTGCTTTTCTCTAAATTTCTCATTTATCCACCGTTACCTTCAAGGCTCTTTCATGTTGCTATCTCTTCGCAAGTCCCTCACCAATCCTCTTCATTGTCATCGCTTTTCCCTCATGATATTTTCAACTTTCTATTTCTCTCGAGGTCGCCGTCTCTGCTTCTCCTGAACCACCCCCGGCCTCCTATTTGCAGGGATGGCGACTGAATAAGAAGCCCCCTCCCGCAAGAGCCAAATTCTAGCGGGTTTTATTTGGGACACAGAACCATGGGTGTGACGTGACTGGCCCAGGCACCTCCCCCGACACGGGGTCGGAGGAAACGGTCTAAGAAACGAATGCCTGAGGGGCAGAACTACCGGCCAGATGAGACGCGACGACTGAGCGGCTGGGAGTCTCAGCAGCGCGGCGGGCTCTCCAGAATCCCAGGACGTGGGAGAGAACCGGGCCTCTCCGGGAGCGGGGCCGGCGCGGCCTCCTGGGAGCGAGAGCGCGAGCCTGGGGGCCGCAGAGCGAATAAACCCACATCGCCCAAGAGAATTTCACGCGGTGCAGGAAGGGCAGAGGAGTCACTGAGGTCAGAAATTGGTTTTAAGCAGCAAAGAGGCGTCTCAGGGACCAAACGCAGGCATCCGCTTCAGAGCGAGTTTAAAGCAAAATGGAGGCGCCTCTTCGCCACACAGGGACATCTGAATTTGCTGGGGGTGGTGGGACGGGAGCGGAGATTTAGATGCAGCAGGGACCCTCAACCCACGGTACAGAGGAAAGACAACTGCGAGAGGAAGACTTGACGAGAAAAAGAGAAACTCACTTTGCGCTGAGACCTCTGCTCGCTGCTCTCCGCTTCCGGGTGTGTGACGTTCAGCGCACGCGCAGTGAAAAGGCGGAGCGGCCTGGAGGCGGGCCCGAGCGGAGCCCGACGGTCAGGGGCGCGGGCCTGAGAGAAGTGAGGCCTGCGTAGGGATAGTGGGAGGATGAGGTGGCCGGGGGCGACGGCCGGGGCCTCACTGCTGAAGGTGGCTGCAGTCAGGAAATGAAAAGACGGCCTGCTCCTTTAGAGGAAAGGTATCATAAAAGTAGACAGTGTATTTTAAAGCAAAGGTATCACTTTGCCAACGAAGGTCCCTAATGTCAAAGCTGTTGTTTTTCCAGTAGCAGGTAGAGATGTGAGAGTCGGTCCATAAACAAAGTTGACCAAAGAATTGATGCTTTTGGATTGTGGTGATAGAGAAGAATCTTGAGAGTCCCTTGGACAACAAGGGGATCAACCAGTCAATCCTAAAGTAAATCAACCCTGAATGTTCACTGGAAGGATTGATGCTTATGCTGAAGCTCCAATACTTTGGCCAATTGATGCAAATATCGAACTCATTGGAAAAGACAATGATCTGGAAATATTGAGGGCAAGAGGAGAAGGGGATGACAGAGGATGGTTAGATAGCATCACTGACAAAATGGACATGAATTTGAGCAAACTCCAGGAGACAGTGAAGGACCGGGAAGTCTGGCATGCTGCAGTCCGTCGGGTCGCAAACTCTGGACACCACTGAGCGAGGGAACAACAGAATACACATACATATATCCATTCTTTTTAAGGTTTTTTTCTCCATATAGCTCATTACAGAGTATTTAGTAGAATTCCCTGTGCTATATAGGCCCTCATTCCTTATTCACTTTATGCATACTAGTGAGATGAAGTGAAAGGTATGTTAATCCACACCCCCCAATTTATTCCTTCACCTCTCACGCCCTGATAACCATACGTTGTTTTGTATGTAAGCACCTCTATTCCTGTTTTGTAGAGAAGTTCATTTGTACCCTTTGTTTAGATTCCACAGATAAGTGATACCATATAATATATGTCTTTCTTTTCTGTCTCTTGTTGATAGAAAAGCTGAAGTCTCCCAGACCCCAGTGACACACAAGAGAAAGGCTCAAGCACCTACTGGTTAGAACAAAAGAACCACAGACTCAGTGTCTAATAAACACTTCTGCTACTGCTACTAAGTCACTTCAGTCGTGTCTGACTCTGTGCGACCCCAGAGACGGCAGCCCACCAGGCTCCCACGTCCCTGGGATTCTCCAGGCAAGAACACTGGAGTGGGTTGCCATTTCCTTCTCCAATGCATGAAAGTGAAAAGTGAAAGTGAAGTCACTCAGTCGTGTCCAACTCTTCAAGACCCCATGGACTGCAGCCTACCAGGCTCTTCCATCCATGGGATTTTCTAGGCAAGAGTACTGGAGTGGGTTGCCATTGCCTTCTCCCAAACAGTGGCTAGTTTGACTCAAAGTCTGAGTCAGGAGTTAACCTCCCGGTAATGTCTGTTGAAAAGCTAAAAGCTGAGTCACATAGTTAATTTTAAAGCTTTAAGATCTGTGCATAAAAACAGTCTGTCATAGAGAGAATACCTTCTTAGTGGCAGTTCAAGTCCTCATTAAAGCTACAGGTAGAACTTTAAACCAACTGTCTTGTGTTTCCTGAGTTAGCTTACACAGATGCCTCTTAATAATGCTATTAGCCTTTTCAGCTTCTGAAGATTCGGGTCTCCAGGAACAATGTAAGTGATATTCTATTCCTAGAATTTTTGACAACTCTTGAGTTATAACAGCTTTAAAGATGGAGCATTGTTGCTCTGAACTTTAGAGTTTAAGATCCTACTTACATCAGGAGAAGTCAGTACAGTAAAATTTCACCCATTAGTAAACTTTTGAGCTTTATGCATTAGCAAAACAATAGTAACAATTACTGCTAAGCCATGTGGCCATAGCCTGTTTTTTTTTTTTTTTAGTAACAAACTCTGATCCTGTGGGCAAGCTCAAAGTGACAGCCTGCAAGAGAGCAGTTTAAAGAGACTTAAAAGCCTTTTGAGTCTTTAGGGACCAAACCAGCTTGTTGGTTTGGGCCTGCTGAGTCCCAGTTATAAGTTTATATAAAGGACGGATAAGTCCCCATAACCTGGAATCCAAATGTGGCAGTAGCCTGTAATGCCCAGGAATCCTCTCAATTGTCTTAAAGTCATAGGTAGAGGATGATCTAATATAGCTTTAACTCTAGAAAGCATTCAAATCAATGATTGAAATAGATTTGGCTCATCCAGACTGCCCCATTACTGTAGTAGATCAGGAGGAAAGCAGACCAGGGGCTTTAAGGAGCAGAAAGTTGCCCTGGTGTCCGAAAGAAAATTGACTGATTTGTCCTCCAGGTATTAATACCTGAGGTTCTTCAGGTGTTAATAGGTTGGGAGCTTGTGTGGGGACCCCCGGGCACCTTTGGTCCCAGTTGTCTTAAGAGTCCGACCCCTGGAACCTAAACCTTGGAGGGCACTCTCTTTTCCAGTGTGGTCCCTTGCAGACTGGACATGGAGCTGGGGGCAATTCTGCTTGAGATGCCCTTTCTTCCCACAGTAATAGCAAGCTCATCCCCTTTCACTTGGGTCCCTCTGGGCGTTTTTCTCAGGCTATTTCAGAGCAGGTCTAACAGCCATTGTTGGGGCTTCAATCTTTTGCCTGGTTCTTTTTTTCCTCCTATTTTCCTTCTCGTATTCTCTACCATAATATACCGTCTGAGCCAGTTGCAACAGATTATCTAAAGACTGATTTGGTCCATACCCTGATTTCATAAATTACGGCAGATATCTGGAGCCGACTGAGAAACCTATCTTTTAAGATCATTTCCCCATCTGTAATTTCGAGATCAACATCAGTAAATTTGTGGAAAGCCTCCCATTAGTCTATCTAAAATTTACCAGGACTTTCTCTATCTCCCTGTTCTATGGCTCCCTGTTCTTTCTCTCCCTGTTCTATGTCAAACAACTTAGCATATGTCAGTCTTAGCACACACTCGCTTAAGTCCTTCAAGAATACATCTGACAAAGTAGCTCTGTTATAGGAACTGCTTGGCTCCTAATAGGAAGGAGGGCTATTTCATCTTCCCTCTTGCCCTTGTTTTATGTTCAAGCCATTCATCTTGAAAAGTAGCATCTTCTCCAAAACTCAAGTTTTCGAGTCAGGATTTAGCATCTGTCCCAATACATACATTCAATTCAGTTCAGTCACTCAGTTGTGTCTGACTCTTTGCAACCCCATGAATCACAACATGCCAGGCCTCCCTGTCCATCACCAACTCCCGGAGTTCACTCAGACTCACGTCCATTGAGTCACTGATGCCATCCAGCCATCTCATCCTCTGTCGTCCCCTTCTCCTCCTGCCCCCAATCCCTCCCAGCATCAGAGTCTTTTCCAATGAGTCAACTCTTCACATGAGGTGGCCAAAGTACTGGAGTTTCAGCTTTAGCATCATTCCTTCCAAAGAAATCCCAGGGCTGATCTCCTTCAGAATGGACTGGTTGGATCTCCTTGCAGTCCAAGGGACTCTCAAGAGTCTTCTCCAACACCACAGTTCAAAAGCATCCATTCTTCGGCGCTCAGCCTTCTTCACAGTCCAACTCTCACATCCATACGTGACCACAGGAAAAACCATAGCCTTGACTAGATGGACCTTAGTCGGCAAAGTAATGTCTCTGCTTTTGAATATGCTATCTAGGTTGGTCATAACTTTTCTTCCAAGGAGTAAGCGTCTTTTAATTTCATGGCTGCAGTCATCATCTGCAGTGATTTTGGAGCCCCCAAAATAAAGCCTGACACTGTTTCCACTCTTTTCCCATCTATTTCCCATGAAGTGATGGGACCAGATGACATGATCTTCATTTTCTGAATGTTGAGCTTTCGGCCAACTTTTTCACTCTCCTCTTTCACTTACATCAAGAGACTTTTTAGTTCCTCTTCATTTTCTGCCATAAGGGTGGTGTCATCTGCATATCTCAGGTTATTGATATTTCTCCCAGTAACCTTGATTCCAGCTTGTGCTTCTTCCAGCCCAGCATTTCTCATGATGTACTCTGCATAGAAGTTAAATAAGCAGGGTGACAATATACAGCCTTGATGTACTGCTTTTCCTATTTGGAACCAGTCTGTTATTCCATGTCCAGTTCTAACTGTTGCTTCCTGACCTGCATACAGATTTCTCAAGAGGCAGGTCAGGTGGTCTGGTATTCCCATCTCTTTCAGAATTTTCCACCATTTATTGTGATCCACACAGTCAAAGGCTTTGGCATAGTCAATAGAGCAGAAATAGATGTTTTTCTGGAACTCTCTTGCCTTTTCCATGATCCAGAGGATGCTGGCAATTCGATCTCTGGTTCCTCTGCCTTTTCTAAAACCAGCTTGAACATCAGGAAGTTCATGGTTCATGTATTGCTGAAGCCTGGCTTGGAGAATTTTGAGCATTACTTTACTAGCATGTGAGATGAGTACAATTGTGTGGTAGTTTGAGCATTCTTTGGCATTGCCTTTCTTTGGGATTGGAATGAAAACTGACCTTTTCCAGTGCTGTGGCCACTACTGGTAAGGTGAAGGTGAAGTCACTCAGTCGTGTCCGACTCTTTGCGACCCCATGGACTATAACCTACTAGGCTTCTCCATCCATGGGATTCTCCAGGCAAGAATACTGGAGTGGATTGCCATTTCCTTCTCCAAAGGATCTTCCTGACCCAGGGATCAAACCCAGGTCTCCCGCATTGGAGGCAGATGCTTTAACCTCTGAGCCACCAGGGAAGTGCTGGCCACTGCTGAGTTTTCCAAATTTGCTGGAATATTGAGTGCAGCACTTTCACCGCATCATCTTTCAGGATTTGAAACAGCTCAACTGGAATTCCATCACCTCCACTAGCTTTGTTCATAGCGATGTTTTCTAAGGCCCACTTGACTTCACATTCCAGGATGTCTGGCTCTAGGTGAGTGATCACACCATCATGAATATCTTCGTTGTGAAGATCTTTTCTGTACACTTCTTCTGTGCATTCTTGCTACCTCTTCTTAACATCGTCTGCTTCTGTTAGGTCCATACCATTTTTGTCCTTTATCAAGCCCATCTTTGCATGAAATGTTCCCTTGGTATCTCTAATTTTCTTGAAGAGATCTCTAGTCTTTCCCATTCTGTTCTTTTCCTCTATTTCTTTGCATTGATTGCTGAGGAAGGCTTTCTTATCTCTCCTTGCTATTCCTTGGAACTCTGCATTCAAATGAGAATATCTTTCCTTTTCTCCTTTGCTCCTCGCTTCTCTTTTTTTCACAGCTATTTGTAAGGCCTCCTCAGAGAGCCATGTTTCTTTTTTGCATTTCTTTTCCATGGGGATGGTCTTGATCTCTGTCTCTTGTACAATGTCATGAACCTCCATCCATAGTTCATCAGGAACTCTATCTATCAGATCTAGTCCCTTAAAATCTATTTCTCTCTTCCTCTGTATAATCATAAGGGATTTGATTTAGGTCAGACAGAATGTGGTCCACTGGAGAACGGAATGGCAAACTACTTCAGTATTCTTGCCTTGAGAACCCCATGAACAGTATGAAAAGGCAAAATGATAGGATACTGAAAGAGGAACTCCCTAGGTCAGTAGGTGCCGAATATGGTACTGGAGATCAGTGGAGAAATAACTCCAGAAAGAATGAAGGGATGAAGCCAAAGCAAAAACAATACCCAGCTGTGGATGTGACTGGTGATAGAAGCAAGGTCCGATGCTGTAAAGAGCAATATTGCATAGGAACCTGGAACGTCAGGTCCATGAATCAAGGCAAATTGGAAGTGGTCAAACAAGAGATGGCAAGAGTGAACGTCCACATTCTAGGAATCAGCAAACTAAAATGGACTGAAATGGGTGAATTCAACTCAGATGACCATTATATCTACTACTGCAGGCAGGAATCCCTCAGAAGAAATGGAGTAGCCATCATGGTCAACAAAAGAGTCTGAAAAGCAGTACCTGGATGCAATCTCAAAAACGACAGAATGATCTCTGTTAGACTCCAAGGCAAACCATTCAATATCACAGTTATCCAAGTCTATGTCCCAACCAGTAATGCTCAAGAAGCTGAAGTTGAATGGTTTTATGAAGACCTACAAGACCTTTTAGAACTAACACCCAAAAAAGATGTCCTTTGCATTATAGGGGACTGGAATGCAAAAGTAGGAAGTCAAGAAACACCTGGAAGGACAGGCAACTTTGGCCTTAGAATACAGAATGAAGCAGGGCAACGACTAATCGAGTTTTGCCAAGAAAATGCACTGGTCATAGCAAACACCCTCTTCCAACAACACAAGAGAAGACTCTACATATGGACATCACCAGATGGTCAACACCAAAATCAGAATGATTATATTCTTTGCAGCCAAAGATGGAGAAGCTCTATACAGTCAACAAAAACCAAGACCAGGAGCTGACTGTGGCTCAGATCATGAACTCCTTATTACCAAATTCAGACTGAAATTGAAGAAAGTAGGGAAAACCGCTAGACCATTCAGGTATGACCTAAATCAAATCCCTTATGATTATACAGTGGAAGTGAGAAATAGATTTAAGGGACTAGATCTGATAGATAGAGTGCCTGATGAACTATGGAATGAAGTTCGTGACATTGTACAAGGATCAAGACCATCCCCATGGAAAAGAACTGCAAAAAAGCAAAATGGTTGTCTGGGGAGGCCTTACAAATAGCTGTGAAAAGAAGAGAAGCAAAAAGCAAAGGAGAAAAGGAAAGATATATGCATCTGAATTCAGAGTTCCACAGAATACCAAGAAGAGATAGAAAGCCTTCTTCAGAGATCAATGCAAAGAAATAGAGGAAAACAACAGAATGGCAAAGACTAGAGATCTCTTCAAGAAAATTAGAGATACCAAGGGAACATTTCATGCAAAGATGGGCTCGATAAAGGACAGAAATGGTATGGACCTAACAGAAGAAGATATTAAGAAGAGGTGGCAAGAATACACAGAACTGTACAAAAAAGATCTTCACGACCCAGATAATCATGATGTTGTGATCACTAATCTAGAGCCAGACATCCTGGAATGTGAAGTCAAGTGGGCCTTGGAAAGCATCACTATGAACAAAGCTAGTGGAGGTGATGGAATTCCAGTTGAGCTGTTTCAAATCCTGAAAGGTGATGCTGTGAAAGTGCTGCACTCAATATGCCAGCAAATTTGGAAAACTCAGCAGTGGCCACAGGACTGGAAAAGGTCAGTTTTCATTCCAATTCCAAAGAAAGGCAATGCCAAAGAATGCTCAAACTACCACACAATTGCACTCATCTCACATGCTAGTAAAGTAATGCTCAAAATTCTCCAAGCCAGGCTTCAGCAATACGTGAACCATGAACTCCCTGATGTTCAAGCTGGTTTTAGAAAAGGCAGAGGAACCAGAGATCAAATTGCCAATATCCGCTGGATCATGGAAAAAGGAAGAGAGTTCCAGAAAAACATCTATTTCTGCTTTATTGACTATGCCAAAGCCTTTGACTGTGTGGATCACAATTAACTGTGGAAAATTCTGAAAGAGATGGGAATACCAGACCACCTGACCTGCCTCTTGAGAAATCTGTATGCAGGTCAGGAAGCAGCAGTTAGAACTGGACATGGAACAACAGACTGGTTCCAAATAGGAAAAGCAGTACATCAAGGCTGTATATTGTCACCCTGCTTATTTAACTTCTGTGCAGAGTAAAAACGCCAGACTGGAAGAAATACAAGCTGGAATCAAGATTGCCAGGAGAAATATCAATAACCTCAGATATGCAGATGACACCACCCTTATGGCAGAAAGTGAAGAGGAACTAAAAAGCCTCTTGATGAAAGTGAAAGTGGAGAGTGAAAAAGTTGTCCTAAAGCTCAACATTCAGAAAACAAAGATCATGGCATCCGGTCCCATCACTTCATGGGAAAATGATGGCGAAACAGTGGAAACAGCTTCAGGCTTTATTTTTGGGGGGCTCCAAAATCACTGCAGATGGTGACTGCAGCCATGAAATTAAAAGACGCTTACTCCTTGGAAGAAAAGTTATGACCAACCTAGATGGTATATTCAAAAACAGAGACAACACTTTGTCGACTAAGGTCTGTCTAGTCAAGGCTATGGTTTTTCCAGTGGTCATGTATGGATGTGAGAGTTGAACTGTGAAGAAGGCTGAGTGCTGAAGAATTGATGCTTTTGAACTGTGGTGTTGGAGAAGACTCTTGAGAGTCCCTTGGACTGCAAAGAGATCCAACCAATCCATTGTGAAGGAGATCAGCCCTGAGATTTCTTTGAAAGGAATGATGCTAAAGCTGAAACTCCAGTACTTTGGCCACCTCATGAGAAGAGTTGACTCATTGGAAAAGACTCTGATGTTGGGAAGGATTGGCGGCAGGAGCAGAAGGGGACAGCAGAGGATGAGGTGGCTGGATGGCATCATAGACTCCATGGACATGAGTCTGAGTGATCTCCGGGAGTTGTTGATGGACAGGGAAGCCTGGTGTGCTGCGATTCATGGGGTCGCAATAAGTTGGACAGGACTGAGTGACTGAACTGAACTGAACATACCTGAATGGTCCAGTGGTTTTCACTACTTTCTTCTATTTAAGTCTGAATTTGGTAATAAGGAGTTCATGATCTGAGCCACAGTCAGCTCCTGGTCTTGTTTTTGTTGACTGTATAGAGCTTCTCCATCTTTGGCTGCAAAGAATATAATCAATCTGATTTTGGTGTTGACCATCTGGTGATGTCCATGTGTAGAGTCTTCTCTTGTGTTGTTGGAAGAGGGTGTTTGCTATGACCAGTGCATTTTCTTGGCAAAACTCTGTTAGTCTTTTTGCCCCCTTCTGATGCCTATGTCAAAAGCTTTCTCCATCTCCTTTATACTTTAATAAAAGTTTATTACACAAAAGCTCTGAACGTTCAAGCCTCGTCTCTGGCCCTGGATTGAATTCTTCTCCTCCGGGGACCAAGAGTCATGGAGTCGTGATTCAACATTTCATCTTGGGGGCTCGTCCGGGACCCTTCAGGACAAGTTTGCTTGTTTTAACACCCTTCCAATGTCAGGGGCGGTGGCCGAGAGTGCCAGCCTGGGACAAGGCAGTAACAGCCGAGAGGAGTTACCCCCGCCCGAGGCCAGGGGCGGCGGCTGGGAGGAGTGACCCCAAGGAGTGGTGGCTAGGAGGGCGCTGGAGGGCCTAGAGGAGCTATTCCACGTTCAAGGTCGGGAGGGGCGGCGGTGAGGAGATACCCCATGTCCAAGGTAAGAGAAACCCAAATAAGATGGTAGGTGTTGCAAGAGGGCAAACACGTTGAAACCATAATCACAGAAAACTAGTCAATGTAATCACACTAGGACCACAGCCTTGTCTAATTCAATGAAACTAAGTCATGCCCTGTGGGGCCACCCAAGACGGGTGGGCATGGTAGAAAGGTCTGACACAATGTGGTCCACTGGAGAACGGAATGGCAAACCACTTCAGTATTCTTGCTTTGAGAACCTCATGAACAGTATGAAAAGGCAAAATGATAGGATATTGAAAGAGGAACTCCCCAGGTCAGTGGGTGCCCAATATGCTGCTGGAGAACAGTGGAGAAATAACTCCAAAAAGAATGAAGGGATTGAGCTAAAGCAAAAACAATACCCAGTTATGGATATAACTGGTGATAGAAGCAAGGTCCGATGCTGTAAAGAGCAATATTGCATAGGAACCTGGAATGTCAGGTCCATGAATCAAGGCAAATTGGAAGTGGTCAAACAAGAGATGGCAAAAGTGACCGTTGACATTCTAGGAATCAGTGAACTAAAATGGACTGGAATGGGTGAATTTAACTCAATGACCATTATATCTACTACTGCGGGCAGGAATCCCTCAGAAGAAATGGAGTAGCCATCATGGTCAACAAGAGTTCGAAATGCAGTACTTGGATGCAATCTCAAAAGCGACGGAATGATCTCTGTTTGTTTCCAAGGCAAATCATTCAATATCATGGTAATCCAAGTCTATGCCCCAACCAGTAACGCTGAAGAAGCTGAAGTTGAACGGTTCTATGAAGACCTACAAGACCTTTTAAAACTAACACCCAGCCTCACAGGGAGGAATCAAATCCCCCAGAGACTGGCACCACCTTTCAGTCTTATGAGGTCGTCATGGAACCACAGGTTTTGGACCTTCTGAGGCTCCGTAGTCTGAGTACTGTGGAGCTCACTTTTACTTCCTTCAGTCAGCAATCATGCATACGCAATCACTCAGTTTATCACAATATGTCCCTTTTCCCAAGTCCCCAGGTCTCCCTATCTGATGCTCCCTTTCCAAGGAGGTGATCAGTCTCCTCTTCTACCCATTGCGGTAGGACCTCCTGACTGGGGACTGGCCCTGTGGCCTTACCTTACCCTGCGGCCATTCCTGGTGAGTCCGGGTGGGGTTTGGCTGTCTCGAGTCAGAATGCCAGTCCAAAAGAGAACCTGGAATACCATGAGGTGGTGCACCTCCTCATTTGACTCGGGGCTCCTCTGCTCTGACCCAGCCAAGTCACCAGTCCAGCAACTCAAGGGGGGCTAGTGTGGATGGAATCTAGCTGGGGCCTCCAGAAATGCTGCACAAACAAGTACTTGAGAAACCAAGCACCACACTTGGAGGGTTGGAGAACTCAGGTTTATTACGCTGCTGGGCCCAGAGGAGTTAACACTCCAAGCTCTGAGCCCTGAACAAGGGGGTTAGAGTTTTTCTACAAGGACAGGCATGATTAAGCGGGTTTGCAGGGGCTAGGGCGATTGCAAAGAGCAGGACAAGGGTGAATGGGATAAGCTCCAGTTACTAGTATTGTGAGTCCCCACTTTCTGAGACCTACATGAATTAGACTTTGCAAGAAGCAAGCTGAGTTACAGAGGCAGAAGGAGAAGGAGGTAAAATTTTAACTTTTCCTCTTCAGTTTCTTTCCTGTATGAACTGCCTAATGGTCAGTTAAGACTGAACATGAAATAGAAGCTTTGCCACATTCATTTCATTTGTATGCTTTCTATACAGTATGAATACTCTGATGAATTATAAGGCCTGAACTCTAACTAAAGTCTTCACCACACTCATTAAATTTGCACTATTTCTCACAGTTATTCCATTTGTAACATTTTTCTCTACTGCGAATTATCTGATGCTTCCTATGATGGTCATTTCAAGCACCAGCCATATGTCCTGCCATATTTCTATGCTTTCTCTCCTGGATGAACTGCCTGATGGTGAGTTAAGGCTGACTGTGCACTAAAACCTTTGTCACAATTCTTACATTTGTAAGGTTTTGATAACTTATCATGAATAATGTGGGGTTCGTGATCTCTGAAGATTAGCTTTGGGACCAGGGACCAGGCTTGATCAATCAAGAGCTTTTGTGTAGCAGAGTTCTATTAAAGTGAAAAAGGGACAGAGAAAGCTTCTGACATAGACATCCGAAGGGGGATGGAGAGTGCCCCCCCTGCTAGTTTTAGCAAGCTGTTTTTTGTCGGTTAGAAAGTTATTCATCAGATAAGAGAGACACCTCAAGGCTGAGGGAGTTTCAGCAGGCCCCTCTCCCATAATATGCATCTTTGAGATAGGAGGGCAAGAGGTGTGTCATCCCTCAGCCATAAAACAACTGATACGAATACTGATTTGTTGAGCTATCAGCCCATGGTTTGATGATAGTCTTAGGAGGAATCATTTTGAAGAAAGGCCAATTCCAAAGCAAATACATAGTTTCATTAACATAGCTTAAGAAAAACATTTCCATAAGAAAAATGCTTGAGGTTTAGCTCCAGGTTAGAGAAAAGTTAAGTTCAGGTGGAACCAGGTGTCATCATAGCAACACAGAATTTTAAGAGACACTTGCAGCCTATTTCCTCTGTTTGGAGACCCCTGTCCTTCCTGCATGTTACCCTCTCAGTTTCTCTCCAGTATGAATTCTTCGATGAACTGCAAGGCTTGCATTGAAACTAAAGGCCTTGCCACATATATCACATTTATATGGTTTCTCTCCAGAATGAATTTTCTGATGAAATATAAGGCTTCCATTTACACTAAAGGCCTTACCACATACATCACATTTATATGGTTTCTCTCCAGTATGAATATTCCGATGAGATGTAAGGCTTCCATTTACACTAAAGGCCTTTCCACATACGTCACACTCATATGGTTTCTCTCTGGTATGTACTTTCTGATGAGATGTAAGGCTTCCATTTACAATAAAGGCCTTGCCACATATGTCACATTTATATGGTTTCTCTCCAATATGAACCCTCTGATGAATTGCAAGGTGTGTGCTTCGAGTATAGCCACGGCCACATACTTCACATTTATATGGTTTCTCTCCAGTATGAAGGATCTGATGAAGTGCATGGCTTTCTTTGCGAGTAAAGGCCTTTCCACACATATCACATTTATATGGTTTCTCTCCAGTATGAGTTCTCTGATGAACTGCAAAGTTACCCCTGGAACTGAATATTTTGCCACATAAATTACATTTACATGCTTTCTCACCTGTATGAACTGCCTGATGTATATTTAAGGATGACAGTGTAAAAAAAGTTTGTCACAGCTATTACATTTGTAAGGTTTCTCTTCAGTATGAATTCTCCGATGAGTTCCAAGATGTCTCTTTCCAGTAAAGCCACGACCACATACATCACATTTATAAGAATTCTCTCCAGTATGAATTCTCTGATGAATTTCAAGTTTTGACTTTCGAGTATAGCCACGGCCACATACATCACATTTATATGGTTTCTCTCCAGTATGAAGGGTCTGATGAAGTGCGTGGCTTTTTTTGTAAGTAAAGGCCTTTCCACACACATCACATGTATATGGCTTCTCTCCAATTTGATTTCTCTGATGAACTGCAAGGCTCACATTATCATTAAGGGCCTTGCCACACACATCACCTTTATATGATTTTCTTCCTGTATGGATTCTTTGATATCTAGTGAGTTCTGAGTCCTGAAGAAACATTATATCACACTCATTACATTTGTAAGATTTTTTCTTGTGTGATTCCTGGTGTGGTGCCAGTTCCGAGGGATGCATAACAGCACTCTCATGTTTATGAGAATTGCCTTTATGGACACTATGAGTTCTCTGAGGTGGCAAACCTGAGGTACTACTGTTGATATTCGTCACAACCTGACTACATTCAGAAACTGTCCCTTCAGACTGAAGCATCTGCAATTCATCATGAAAGCTTGATCTGTGCATTTCAACAGGCTTATCTCCTACATCATTTCTACTCTGATGATCTCTTCCACCAGTGAGGTTTCTGTTATGGGATACGGAAATTCCTTTGCCATTTCTTCCAGCAGCTGTCCACAGACTCTCAAAACCATACACAGTTTCCTGTATCTTCCTGAGGAAAAAATCTTTGGTTTCATAGGTTTCAGCTCTTCCAAACATCACTCTTTGCAAAATTTCTCCTTTTCCACTGTTTCCTTTTGCTTGTAATTTCTTGGTCATATGTGTATGAGACAAACCTACAAGATATAAAGAACCATAGGTAGCCTATTAATTACAATTCATAAATAAATTCTTTCATGTTGAGCACATGATATTATATCAAAAGTCATACCCATCCTGAACAGAATTATTAATCTTCCCAATGATGAACTTAAAAATATAAGGAACACTAAAGGAATAGAATTCTTTAAAAAAAAAAAACAGGAATCACATAGAATTCAAATTAATTTTAGGGTAGCCAAGTTTCAAAGACAGAATCAGGAAAACATTCACTTTATGCAAACTCATGTCAGGTCTCAAAGAAAAAGGTATTTTCCCACCATGACCTCAAAGATCATTCTACTTGGTAGTAAATACACTTCTGTCTCATAATTGAGAAGAAAAAACAGTAAAAATCCATGGACAGGGAGATTGGAGGGCTATAGTCCATGAGATCACAAAGAGTCAGACTGGACTGAGTAAGCAAGGATCGAAGAGGAAATACAGTGTAATGGTAAATAATCCCAAAGAAGTATTCTAATACACTGCATAGTGAAAATAAAGAACTTATTAAAACTGTCTCCCTGCCCCCCCACATCATGGGGCTTATGAGATCTTAGTTTCCTGACCATGGATTAAACCCAAAATCACTGCATTGAAAGTGCTGAATCCTATCCACTGGAATGTCAGGTAATTCCCTAATTATATATATATATAAAGAAAGAACACTTTTCTAAATACCTCCTATAAATCTATCAGTAGATAGACATACATGCATTTTATAACTAGAAGTGTTTCATGTCAGTTATACTGTGTAAAACATAAAGACTGTCATCTTTAAATAACAAAGAATTAATAAATGAAACATTCTCTGCTTAAACAAAGGCCATTCAATATTGCAATTGCCATTCTATACAGTAACCTTAATTTACTCAGTTCATTGGCTCCAAGATACATGTAAAGGAACAAGTTTTGGGGCCTCCCTGTGGCTCAGAGGTAAAGAATCTGCCTGCTGATGCAGGGCACACACCCAATCCAGGAAGTTCCCACATGCCTCGGAGCAACTAAGCCTGTGGGCCCCAGCTGAAGATACTGTACTCTCAAGTTCGGGATTCACAACTACTGAGCACATGCACAGAGCCCACATACCACAAAAAGAGAAACCACTGGCATGAGGGGCCCACACGTACAACTAGAGAGTAGCCCTTATAACTTATGCCGAAGATGAAATTCCAATACTTTGGCCACCTGATGCAAACAACCGACTCACTGGAAAAGACCCTGATGCTGGGAAAGATTGAAGGCAGGAGGAGAAGGGGACAACAGAGGCTCAGCTGGTAAGGAATCCTCCTGCAATTTGGAAGTCTGGGTCCGATTCCTGGGTTGGGAAGATCCCATGGAGAAGGGAAAGGCGACTCACTCCAGTATTCTGGCCTGGAGAATTCCATGGACTCTATAGTCCATGGGGTCGCAAGGAGTCCAACACAACTGAGTGACTTTCACTTTCATTTTATGGTAGGAGAGAGAAGGATTCAGCCTCTCAACCAGCATATCAGATTCTTATTCTTTCTCAACGAGTGAGAATCACAAACATTCAGTAACTTCTAAGGGTACAGCCCTATTTAATTTAAGGTTCCAATTCTCACACCATCCAGTGAAGACGTCCCATGTATTAGCTAACTAGTAGAAAGGCGAATCTTTGCATTAGGGAATAAAAACTTCATCAACCTTAACCTCTTTCTTCTTACAGAGTGGCATTTTGTCTCACAAATACTGCTCACAGGGCCAATTAAAGTTTTGCAGAAGTTGTCACTTTCATCTCAGGTTCAAAGATTTGTTAACAAAATAAGCCACTCATTCTGTAGAAATAAATAACACAAATTCTTATTATAGAATTATCTAGCTAACTTTCAATATGCTAACAATAAAAGCAAAGAGAAGTAGAACCAGTAGAAATACATCACCAAATTGGGTTCTGACCAACATCCAGACTCGAAAAGCACTGGGAAGTCCCGCGGTACAGCACAACTGGAGACCAAGTGAAGAAAAGATCCCAGGCAGCCTGTTACAGTCATGGGTGAGACTTCAAAGATCGCAGTTTGGGGTTCCCATTTATAATCCCAGGATGCTAACTGTCATCAGGAACCTGTGAGCAAATAGCAGCTCTGGTTGCATCTTAATGCTATCTATTTGTCTTACAAAACTTACAATATTGCTAAGCCTGTGGCTGAGTAGGCCAGGGCCCCCTAGGGGCTCAACAATCTCAATATTTGTTCCCTATCTTATCTCTAGTGCTGTAAGACTTGCACTCACAGCAGGCAGTCAGGGCACTCAGAGTCAGGGCAGTGTCCAGCCAGGTTAGAAGCAAGCTCAGAGGCCTGCTTTAGAGAGGACCTAGACCCTGTGCCTCCTGCATTGCCAGCTGTAGAATCCCACCTCTTTTGTCAGCCAAGAAGTGATGGACATTACAGACGGACAGAAAAATATTCGCAAATTAATTTACTATCGGCATCCTTCTGAATGCACACGAAGCAGTATAATATACAGTATAATACACTGATACCTGGGCTTCCCCAGGGCTCAAAGGTAAAGTATCCACTTGCCATGCAGGAGATGTGGGTTCTATCCCCATGTGGGGAAGATTCCCTGGAAGAGGGCATGGCAACTCACTTCAGCATTCTTGCTGGGAGAATCTCATGGACAGAGGAGCATGGAGGGCTACGGTCCACTGGGTCACAAAGAGGCACGACTGTACCAACTGAGCACACAGGCATCCATGTATCTAGTTCCTTTCCAAGAACTACTGAACCAAGAATACAGGGGTAGAAAATAGGGAATTGGATATTTCAAAGATTGAAATCAGCTTTATAAATACTCAAGCTGTGGAAAACAGTGTATCATACAGTGGGCAGATTACCTGAAGAAAGGACAAGCTTAAACTCCTGATGCCAATCATGAAATTTTTTGAAGTCTGAATCAACAGGGCTATGAACTCAGTCAAGCAAAACAGGGGCTCCCAAGAGACACAGAGGGAAAATTCAGAGATACCCCAAACCACATTCCAACTTCACAGGGAAGTGATCCTCACCCACAGACAGCAGGTTCCTGTAGGCCTCCACCATCACGTCCTGGTACAAGGCCCTCTGAGCAGGGTCCAGGCATTCCCACTCCTCTGGAGTGAACTTGATGTCCACATCTTTGATGGTCAACTGTGTCTGAAATGAAAGTACATTTCACTAACAGGTGCTGAGGAGGATTCTTATTTTCACATGAAATGAGAAAAGGTCAGAGGGATAAGGATCAATCCAGGTAATGTAACATTCTGATAGATCCATTAAAAGCTATTTGGAATAAACTGTGGGTCTCTAATTTCCAGGTTGTTTTATAAGACTATGACATCTTCCAATCAATATGAATTTGTCACTTGTGTGGACAATACATGAAGAATATACAAATTCAATCAGTGAGTTGTCTATGCAGAATTGTTACACTCTACACACTAAGTGATATTCACTATCTTGATGAGTTATAGCAAGACTGGTGTCTTCAGACAACAAAGTCCACAATGGCTTTAAAAGAACACACACTGTGGTGGGGATGATTATGACATCATCACACTGATGACAGGTGTATCAACACTTCCTACACACTAAGCATTACTGTAAAGACTTTACACGGATGAACTTATCAACATAACAGCACATTAGAGAAAGATCTGTGTCCATCTTACTGGGGAGAAAACTTTGTCATTCTAAGGAATTGCTCAGATCAAACAGTTAAGAATTGTGGCAACAGCACCTGAGGTCAGGTGGTTGGGAGAGACAACTGAACCTAAGGAATCAATGAGTTAAGTACCAGAGCAGGAAAGTGCATCCACAGAGAGTTTTCTGAGAATAACTGACACTAGTTCAAGAAAGCTGAAGAGCAATGAAGGTGTAGAATCCCAGATCTTTTGTCAGCCAAGAAATGATGGGCATTATAGACAGAGAGAAAAATATTCACAAATTAATTTACTATTTACCTCCTTCTGAATGCTAAGGAAGAGTATAATATACAGTATAATATGTAGGTATCTGGGCTTCCCCGGAGGCTCGGCAGTAAAAAATCTGCCTGCAATGAAGGTGACATGGGGCTGATATCTGCATGGGGAAGATCCCCCTGAGGAGGGCATTGCAATCCACTCCTGTATTCTTGCCTGGAGAATTTCAGGGACAGAGGAGCTTGAAGGGCTATGGTCTACTGGGTCACAAAGAGGCAGACATGACTATCAGATAAATGGTTACTGTATAAGGTCACCCCCTCTCCCCACCAATCCACACATGGTCAATAATCTTACCACTATTTCCATCACTCATGTGCTGAGGTAGAAAAAACTTAAGGCCATGGAAAACACTTAAGATACAATTTCAACTGCTATAAAGCATAAAACGTATTTATGAGATGATGTTCTGTAATAAAACCATGGAATTACAGATCCATGCACTCACACATGCACACATAAACACACAACTTGTTGAAACAAGGAAGAGTTGTCTTTACTTTTTTCTTTCAATCAAAATTTACTGAGAGTGAACTTGGGGCCCCAAAGTGGGAATATAGCAGTGAACGTGATGGAGCTTACCATCTAGCAGCCAGCCGGCCAATTACATCCATAATTTTAACATCACTGTTGTTACACATGCTCTGAAACAGGCCTGGTGCCTGTTTTTTTAACAGAAAGTCTTGACCTACATCGATAAATCAGAGAAGGTATATGTGAGGAAGAAACACTTGGACTGGCAAGGTGGGAAGTGGAAGAGTGATGCAACCAGGGAGTACAGCCTGAGTGCTGGCTCTGAGGCAGGAAGATATTTAGTGAACAGAAAGCCAGTCAGTCTGACTGGGACACAGGGCAAAAAGGGGTGATGCCAGGTAGAGGCTGCTTTCTACAAGGTCTTTGGATTTAGGACTTTATTCCAAAAGTACCTGGAAGTCACTGAAGAATCTGCAGGAGGTAAATCAGAGGTTTAGATTTGTTTTTCAGAGCTCACTCTGCTGTGTGTGGAGGTTGTTGTTGTTTAGATACTTAGTCATGTCAGACTCTTTGTGACCTCATGGTAGCCCACCATGCTCCTCTGTTCACGGGATTTTCAGGCAAGAATACTGGAGTGGGTGGCCATTCCCTTCTCCAGAAAGATGCCTTTTGACACATTCTGGGGTGATACTCTTGTCTTCTTTTATTTATGTGTATTTCAGCATCTTTGGGACATTAAAAAGGAATCAATTGCACTTCAGTAATTTGTCAGTGTTCTCTGTCTTTTTTAAAGCTTATTTATTTTGGTTTTGCTGGGTCTTTGTTGCTGTGAGCATGCTTTCTGTATATACGGCTGCAATGCCCAGACGTCTCATTGCAGTGGCTTCTCTTGTTTTTGAGCACATGCTCTAGAGTGTGCGGGCTTCAGGAGTTATGGCTCCCAGGCTCTAGGCTGAGCAGTTGTGGCGCATGGGCTTAGTTGCTCTGAGGCATCTTCCTGGACCTGGGATGGAACCCGTACGCCCTACATTGGCAGGCACATTCTTAGTCACTGTACCACCAGGGAAGTCCTCAACATTATCTTATACTAGCTCAAAAAAAAAAAAAAAAAAAAGAAAAGAAAAGAAAAGAAAAAAGAAAACCAGAAAATAATATACAGATTTAAAAAATAATATGAGTGGTGCCTGATCCAGTAAGATCCCACATGCTGAGGGGCAACTAAGCCCATGAGCCTCAATTTCTGAGCAAGAGCTGTAGAGCCCAGCAGGTGAAATTACTGAGGCCAGCATGCTCTACAGTCGGGGTTGCAAGATAAGAAAAGCCACCGTAAAGAGAAACTCATACACTGCAACTAAAAAGTGGCCACCACACACCAGAACTAGATAAAAGCCACTGCTGCAATGAAGATCAGTACAGCCAATATGTATTTTTAAAATATATTAAAAAAAAATAGTAATATGATTTTATCCTTAACGTAAGGGGGATGTAGTTATTAACAAAATCCAATGTTTATCTTTTTACTCCATGACCAAATATTGTGTGAAGATTAGGAAAGTTGGGGGAATTCCCTGTCAGTTCACTGGTTAAGATCCCACACTTCCACCACTGGGTTTCAGGTTTAATGCCTCCTCAGGGAACTAAGACCCTACATCGTATGGCCAAAAAAGAAGAAAAAATAATTAGCAAACTATATTTCATAGTTTAAAGTAGATGCTGTAATGTAACACTCTCTAGACCTGAGGTCTGTTTCTGAACTTTCCATTCCATTTCCAAACACTTCAGGTTTTCAAGGAGGTCCTCATTTAGTTTTAAATGTCCTAACAAATTCAGATCTGATTTCCCCTTATTGGCCTCTTTTCCAGATTTTAGCAGGTACTGTGCACGTTAATACCTTACAACTAGTGTGCAGCTTCCTTATCCCTGGTTGACAGAAGGCAGACAGGGAATTGAGATGGACCCTAAGCAATCCCTGCTGCCCAACAGCACTGAAACCCCATCTCCAACCTGTGGGTGTGAAGCCCTGCCCAGGACGGCGCCCAGGGGAGCCTCCTCACAAGGGTCAGTTCACTGAGTCATGGGGAAACGGGATCTAAGTGGAGAGGACAGGCCCTGAGGGAAGGCCCCGGGTGAGTGTGCATGTACAGGACTCAGACAGGATACTTCAGAGTCAGACACGATTAGCCAGTCCAGAGAAGGGCATTTCAGGAAGGACAGACTAGAATCCACTGAGAATATGATCTTACCTGAGAAAGAGCCATGCCTGACTCCTATTCTTTCCTCTTCCTCCTCTTCTGGGCTTCCTCAAGTAACATGACTCTTCATGGGGTATCAAGAAGGTGGAAAACATGCTATTTAATGTTTAGAGTCAACAAATCCCCTTCCTGAGCCCCAACCGCACACACACAGGGAAGCCCCCACCATGGGTAACAGACAGTCCTCTGTGCCCACTGTCTCGGAGGGACTCAGGACAGGCAACTTCCGCACAGAGACCAACACGGGACTTTCCCACACTTTCCCTCGGATCACACTTCCCTCCTGGTGAGGCATCATGCACACAGCAGCAGGGGCCACCTCCGATGACCCCATGATGCCACACAGGTCACACAGCAGGCCCTGGTCCTGCCCCACTCAGAGGAGAGCGCTTCCCCTCTCCCAGAGCGTGGTCTGAGTTTCAGAAGTGGAGGCTAAGAGCCCTGGTGCTCAATGCAGGATCCAGATCGGAATCATCTGCGGCTTGTGCACACTCTTGGGGCAAGGCCCCACATGAGAACCTGAGGAGCGCGTCTGATGGGGGAGAACCCACTAATGAAAGGGTTATGTATACATATACCATACACCCTGTGACGCGTGTACACCATGAAATATTCATCACAAACCATTAAGCACGTCCAAAGTCCCATGTTCTGTATGTGGTGACAACACTGACAATGTACTCTGACAAATTCCCAGCATGCAGTAACAGAACAGGATTAACTATGGTTAGCGTGCTGCACACACCTCCCCAGGATGCACTCATTTCACAACTCAAAGTCTGTACCCTTTGACCAACATCTCCCCATCTTCCCCCCCTCCCAGCCCCAGAGGACCACCATCCTACCTAATGAGTTTCATTTTTTTTACATTCTATATAATGGAAGGACGTATAATACCAGTCTTTCCCTGTCTTCCTTAATTCACTTACCATGATATTCTCTACATGCATCCAAGTTGTCCCAAGTGAGACAAATCTCCATAATTGTTTATAAGAAAGTCGCTATTGAACAAACAAATCTTTATCCCAAGCTACAAAAATAATTAAATGTAAAGAAAGCAGAAAGCCAAAAGTAAAACCATCACAAAGAACATATTTAAAGTTCCTTGAAAAGGCATCATGTAGTAAGAGTCAGTTCTTGCCCCATTTCTTCTCTCGCATAACCTCTACTCCTCACCAGGAATAGGGAAGGGGGTGACCCACACCTGCCAGAATCGAGTCACTGCGGCAGCCCCCACCTCAACCGGCTCTACACATGCATGCTCTTTTAATACAGATAATTACAAAATACACATGCCTCACAGACAGAAGTTTTGCAATTCTCCTTTCTTATCTGTAGACTTTAAAGAAGCAAGACAATAATTCTTACCCAACTGATTCAGCACTCTTCTGGATCTAGTCTCTACCATCACCTGCACACTAGCTGTTTCCACTCCATTTGGTTGATCTGTTTCCCTACTTCTTTCTACATGTCCGTTTCTCTGCTCTCCTGCTGTGTCTGTCCTCCTCTCTACTTCTTTCCTGCCTCCTATCCCGCCTCTCTCTGCCATCTGTTCGCCTTCAAGTTGCTTTTTCTCAACCTCCCTGGTGATCCTCAATCTCCCGGTATTTCTGCCTTTCTTCCTCCATCTCTGCCCGCCCTTCCTGCCAACTCTCTGGCACTCCCAAGTGGCTATGCTTCCTTTCAGGTCGCTTTTTTTCTCAGCTCCTCAATTCACCAGGAGTCCCCTTTCTCTCCCACCAGGATATTGTTGCTCTGTAAGCCAAGGTCCCAACTCTTGTATCCCCTTTGCGCGCTGTGTGAACTGCCTCTCCACTGTCGCCCTCTTTGGGACCCCTGATTTACAGATCCTCTCCCTTGAAGGTTATAGAAGGGGGCGGCAGAGAATGAAATGGTGAGATACCATCCCTGGACTCAAGGGACATGGACTTGAGAAAACTCTGGGAGATACAGGGGTCGCAAAGAGTCGGAATGAACAACCACACCTCCCTATGTTGCTCACCCTTAACTCTACGGAGACCCTGCTTTGCTCTGAATTTCTCTCCTTTCCCCACCCGCTCCCTTCAACGCTCATTCTCTTTCATGAAGCTGTCTCTTCCAAGTTCCTCACAGTCCTCTTCCCTGCCATCTCTTGTCCCACAGGCTTTTCTCAATTTTCCATTTCTCTAGGAGTCGCTGTCTCTGCTTCTCCTGATCCCGCCTTCCGCCCACTATTTACAGGGTAGGAGACTGAATAAGAAAGGCCCTGCAGCAAGAGCCAAATTCCAGCCGGTGGTATTTGGGGCCGAAGAACCATGGGCGTCACGTGGCTGGTTCAGTCAGCTCCCCCTACCGGGGATCAGGGGAAAGGTCACTCTGAAGGGTAGAAGGACCGGCCTGAGGAGACGTGAGGACAGAGCGCTGGGAGGGAGGGGGTCTCAAAGCGGGGAGGGCTCTCCAGAATCCTAGGACCGGGGAGAGAACGCAGCCTCTCCGGGAGCGGGGCGGCCGGCGAAGCCTCCAGGGCCCGAGAAGGAGAGGCTGAAGAACGTGGAGCGAATAAACCACCTCACCTAATAGAACTGTATGTAGTGCAGAAAGGGCAGAAGGGTCTGTGAGGTCAGTAAACGGTTTTAAGCCGGAAAAAGGTGCCAAACGCAGGGTTTCAGTGTTCCAAAAGCAGGAACCGGCTTCAGTGCGGACTTTAAATAGAAAGGCAGGCGCCCCTTCGCCGCTTAAAGAGACGTCTGAATTTGCTGGGGGTGGTGGGGAGGGAGCGGGTATTTAGAGTCAGTAGCGACCCTCAGACCCGGGGTACAAAGAAAAGGAGACTGCAAGAGGCAGGTCTGACTCAAAGACAGAAACTCACGCTGCGCTGGGACCTCCACTCGCCACTCTCTGCTTCCGCGTGGGTCACGTTGCGCGCACGCGCAGACAAATAGCTGACCGGCCTGCAGGTGAGGCCGGGCCGTCGGGGGATCGATGGTGGGGAGAAGCCGGACCAGCATAGAGCCTTTGAAAGGTGAGGCGGAACCTCGCGGCGCGGAGGGGCGGGGCGGGGCGTCCTGGCGAGGCGGGAGCCGGCGGGTGGCGCGGGAGGGCCGGGAGGGGCGGGGCGTCGCGGCGCAGCGGGAGGGGGAAACAATTCAATCCTGTTATCACTGCTAAAGGAGACTGCAGCCAGGAAATAAAAACACATCTGCTCCTTGGAAGGGAAGTTATGATAGAACTAGATGGTGTATTAAAAAGCAAAGGAATCACGTTGCCAACAAAGATCCCTATAGACAAACTATGGTTTTTCCAGTAGTCAGCTAGGGATGTGATTAAAAATGTGATGTGAGAGTTGGTCCATACAGAAGGCTTGTTGCAGGAAAGGGGACCCCTTCCAGGGCCCGAAACTGGGCTCTTGTCTAACACTCGGAAATGAATTGTCCGAGGAGACACATGTGCTGACAAAGCAAGAGATTTTATTGGGAAAGGGCACCCGGGTGGAGAGCAGCAGGTAAGGGAACCCAGAACTGCTCTCCTGCGTGGCTCGGCTGTCTCGCGTTTTATGGTGATGGGATTAGTTTCCGGGTGGTCTTTGGCCAATCATTCTAATTCATAGTCTTTCCTGGTGGCATCGCTCAGCCAAGATGGATGCTAGCAAGAGGGATTCTCGGAAGTGGACGGACACACGGTGTCGCCTTTCGACCTTTCCCGAACTCTTCCGGTTGGTGGTGGCTTATTAGTTCCGTACTTCTTATCAGGATCTCCTGTCATAAAACAACTCATACAAATGATTACTATGGTGCCTGGCCAGGGTGGGCAGTTTCAATCATGTGCTTCCCCTAACAGGCTGAGCATAGAAAAATCAATGCTTTTGGATTCTGGTGCTGGAGATCAGTTTTGAGAGTCCCTTGGAGAACAAGGAGATCAAACCAGTGAATCCGAAAGGAGACCAACCGTGAATATTCATTGGAAGGACTGATGCTGAAGCTGAGGCTCCAATACTTTGGCCACATGATACAAATATCGGATTTTCCAGGCAAGAGTACTGGAGTCGGTTGCCATTTCCTTCTCCAGGGGATCTTCCTGACCCAGAAATCGAACCCAGGTCTCCTGCATTGAGGGCAGACAATTTACTGTCTGAGATACCAGGGAAGCCCAATGTAATGGAATGTCAAATTACTGTATGACCATTTGAGGGTAATTAGGCAATTTACGGAGAAGGCAGTGGCACCCCACTCCAGTACTCTTGCCTGGAAAATCCCATGGATGGAGGAGCCTGGTAGGCTGCAGTCCGTAGTGTCGCTAAGAGTCGGACATGACTGAGCGACTTCACTTTCACTTTTTACTTTCATGCATTGGAGAAGGAAATGGCAACCCACTCCAGTGTTCTTGCCTGGAGAATCCCAGGGGCGGGAGAGCCTGGTGGGCTCTCTATGGGGTCACACAGAGTCGGACACGACTGAAGTGACTTAGCAGTAGCAGCAGCAGGCAATTTACTTTAAAAAAAAAATTGTAATCTATTTTTCTCTTTTCTTTGTTGTCTGGAAGCACTGTCACATGTGAGCAACAAAGCAGAGTATAAAATTTAACATTTTCAGAAGACATTAGAATTTTCAGCAAAATTATCAACTATGCACTATTTGTACATATTTCTGTGTATTAACTCAAGTCCTAAAGGAATTGTCTGTCTTCAGTTATAGGGTACCTACTATGTCCCGTCACTGTATTATGTATGTGCATTTTCATGTTCTAAAATCTGAAAACAACCCACTGAGGTGGATTTGTTAGAGTAAGGCAGGGAAGAAATGTAAAGTAAACATTAAATCTTGGTCACAACAGGTGGACAGAAAAAATTATGCTAAGGAAAAACTATTGAAAAAACAAATAGTGTAGTGTGATTTGAAACAATAGCACTGAAACATATATTGCCATATGTAAAACAGATAGCCAGTGGCACTTTGATGTATGAAGCAGGGCACCTATTTTTTCCAGAATGCTCCAAGCTCCAAAAGACACGTCACTGTTACCCTTATTTCCAAAGTTTTTTATTTCCTAATTTTTGCATGTTTATTATTCCTATTTTCACTTCATGTAAATCAGGCACATACTTTTTAGTTTTATTTGGGCACAAAAGATAACATTGGGAAATATCATGTAGTGCACATATAAACGGGGGGGGGAGGGTTTACAGGGCCAGAATCTATAATTGCTCCGCTATGGACAAAGTGTGGAGACAATAACTCAAGTGTGTATTGTTAGTATATAGTCCCAAAATTGTCTATCTGATTTCACCATGCAAAGAAACTCTTAGATTCTTTCAACCTTGACAGTCTTTGGTGCATTGCTAGTTTCTGATATGAAGTACTGAGGTGTATTAAAATTGTGTTATTGAAAGAAACATGATCCATTCAGAGTTATGGATAAAATGATACAAATTTTATTAGAGCACAAGACTTATGATACATTCTGAATAAAAGAGACACATTGTAAATGGCAGCAGGTAATGATGAAGCAGATACATGGGCATCCTCTTTCTGGTTCTTTTGATTAACATTTTTTCAAGAAAACTGCTCTCTTCAATTTCCAAGAATAAGTTTCCATTAATCATTTACACACAACAGCAACTGCTAGTTAAGGCAGAAAAGGACCACCATTTCCCTGGTACTATTTCTCCCACACAACCAGTCCCCAGTAACCTGTCAACTCCCCTCCCATGAAAAGCCCAAGTCCCTCAATGTCCAGCCTGTTTTTCGCATGGTCAGATGGTAGAGCATTCAGTTCTTTAACTGCGGTGACCTGTGTACAGGGCACCCTGAACATAATGAGCATGCTGACTCATCTCATGGATTTACATGGTTCTCTGTCCCTCGCTGATCCTAATTCACACACCATTGCATTTGATATCTCAGTGTCCTTGTTTTACCAGGATAGATATAAATGAACCACACCTAATGAAGTCAGCCCCTTCGTCTTACTGATTTCTTTGCAGAGACCATCATAAAAGTCTCTAAGAAAGCTGTAAGAATTTAAAACTTTCAAGAAATAAAGAACAATAATGTGACATTCTCAAGAAAATTCAAGTAATTAAACACACACGGAAGTTAATGGGCCATTTTCACACATGTGGTTAAGTTTCAACATACTTAATTATTCTGCAGTAATATCGTAGGTTAGTGCTGGAGAACTGAATATTTATTCCTCAAATGAATTCCCTCTTCTGTGATCTGCTGTAAGAACTGTCACAAAAGACGGTCAAATTCATTACAATTGTATAAGGATTCTCTTCAATGTGAATTTGGGGGGGTGGATCGAGGAAATATTGTTTTCTTAAACATGTTTCCAAATTCGATATAGTTTCTGACATACATGAATCACTTCACTATGCCCATGGTGTGAATAGTTCATGGAACAGACTACACAATATTCATTACCTGTCAAAGTTTGCTCTCCATATATATCCTCTCATATTCCACAGTTTTGATCTTTGAGTTAAAGCTTCATCGTGCACATTACTTTTATGTGGTTTCTCAGAAAGACATATATTCTGAAGTCTGAACCCTCCAGAAAGCCCTTGCCCATCCATTTCCAAGACTCCTCTTCACTATGGAGTCTTGTCTAACACTTCAACTCAAGGTGAAAAATTTCCCACTCCCATTACATTTGAGCATTGCTCCAGAATGTTCCAAACTTAGACGTTTGGTAAAATCCTTCCCACAAATATTACATTTGTGTGGTTTAACTCCAGGATATATATTCTTACACACGTAAAGAGTGAGCAGTAACTGTGAAAACTTCCATAAAGCATAAAGTATAAAACTGTCAAAGTATAAAGTATTTGGTGCATCCTGAGTTTAAGGCAGTACCTAGAGGTCGTGCCATATTCTGTACACTGGTAAGGTTCTCTCTAGTATGGATCATCTGATGGCTAGTGCAATGTGAGCCCCAAGTAAAGATTTTACACACTCGTCACTTGTAAGCTTTCTCTCCAGAATGACTTCTTTACTGAATCCTGACTTAGGACTGTTGTCTAAAAGCACACTCATTACATTGATACAGTTTCTATCCAGTGTGAATATTCTCAAGAAGCCTAAAGTGTAAACACCTGACAAAAGCCTGGACACACTGATAACATTCGGATGGTCTCTCTGGTCCATCACCTGATGTCTTTTGAGGCCTGAAGGCTACATGAAGGATTTGCCACACTCTTACATTTGTGTCTCTGCATTACGAATTCTCTGCTGATGGGAAAGATGAGACCTGTTATTGAAGCCCTGGCCACACACATTATATTTACATCATTTCCTCCAATCTTAGGAGAGACAGACTGTGCTCTAAATGTATGGATTCTCACCAGTATGAATTTTCTCATGTGTTGTAAATAACTGAATGCCTTCCAAAAGACACCACATGCACTGTGTGGGTAAGATTTCCATTCAGAATTAATTACGTGATGGCTAGTTATGTCTGAACACAGAACCAAAGCTTTGCGCCACCTACCACATTCGTGAGGTTTCCTCTGGTTTGACTTTTCTGAGGGTCAAAAAGTTGCTGTACTTTATGACTGAAGGGTTTGTCATATAAATTCCATTTATGTGGTTTCCCT
The DNA here is from genome assembly GCF_014754425.2 of Oryx dammah. NCBI lineage: Eukaryota > Metazoa > Chordata > Mammalia > Artiodactyla > Bovidae > Oryx > Oryx dammah. The sequence goes on from NW_024070197.1 coordinate 6,218,979, forward strand.
CCTGTATGAACTGCCCAATGGTCAGTTGAGGCTGAATATACACTAGAAGCTTTACCATATTTCTTTCATTTGTATGCTTTCTATACAGTATGAATTCTTTGAGGCCGGAACTCTGACTAAAGGCTTTGCTACACTCATTACATCTGCACTAAAATGTTTCTCATAATTGTTGTATTTGTAACATTTTTCTCCACTATGAATTATCTGATTTCTTAGATGGTCATTTCAAGCACTGCCCACATACATCACATTTCTATGCTGTCTCTCCTGTATGAACTGCATGATGGTGAGGCTAGCTGTGCAGTAAAACGTTTGTCAGAATGGTTATGTTTTTAAGTTTTCTCTCCAGTATGAATTCTCCAATGAACTGCAAGCTTTGCATTTTAAGGCCTTGCCACTGAGATCACATTTATATGGTTTCTCTCCAATATGAATTCTCTGATGAATTCCAAGCTGTGGGTTTCCAGTAAAGCATCAGCCACACACAACACATTTACACGGCTTCTCTCTGGTATGAATTCTCTGATGAAATGCAAGGTTTACTGTTTGACTAAGGGCCTTGCCACATACATCATTATTTATACGGTTTCTCTCCAATATGTTTCCAATGAACTGCAAAGACCTGCAACTGAAGACTTTGCCACATAAATTACCTTTCTACACTTTTCCGCCTGTATGAACTGTCTGATGGCAATTTAAGGATGACTGTGCACTAAAATGTTTGTCCTAACTGTTACATTTGTAACGTTTCTCTCCAGTATGAATTCTCTTATGAATTGAAAGGATTGAATTTCGACTAAAGGCCTGTCCACATACATCACATTTACATGGTTTCTCTCCAGTATGAACTCTCTGATGAACTACAAGGCCTGAATTTTGACTGAAGGCTTTTCCACACATATCACATTTATATGGTTTCTCTCCAGTATGAACTCTTCGATGAACTACAAGCCTTGCATTTACACTAAAGGCCTTGCCACACACATCACATTTAAATGGCTTCTCTCCGGTATGAATTCTCCCATGAATTACGAGTTTTGACTTTTGAGTATAGCCACGGCCACATACTTCACATGTATACGGTTTCTCTCCA
>NW_024070197.1:6220081-6248882 GCF_014754425.2 Oryx dammah
CTTTCCACACACATCACATTTATATGGTTTCTCTCCAGTATGAACTCGCCGATGATGTTGAAGGTGTGTATGCTGTTTAAAGCAGTGGCCACATACATCACATTTATATGGTTTTTCTCCAGTATGATTTCTCTGATGAACTATAAGGGTCGATTTATCATTAAAAGCCTTACAACATATGTTACATTTATATGCTTTTCTTCCTGTATGGATTCTTTGATGTCTAGTGAGTTCTGAGTCCTGAAGAAAAGTTATGTTACACTCATTACAACTGTAAGATTTTTTCTTTTGTGCTTCCTGGTCTGGTACCAGTTCTGAGGAATGTATAACAGCACTCTCTTGTTTATGAGAATTGCCTTTATGGACACTACGAGTTCTCTGAGGTGGTAAACCTGAGGCGCTACTGTTGATATTTGCCATAACCTGACTACATTCAGAAACTGTCCCTTCAGATTCAAGTATCTGCAACTGATCCTGAAAGTTTGATCCATGCCTTTCAACAGGCTTATTTCCTGCATCACTTCTATCATGATCTCTTCTATCGGTGAGATTGTTGTTATGGGATATAGAGGTTCCTCTATCATTTCTTTCATCATCTGTCCACAGACACTCAAAATCATGCGTATTTTCCTGTATCCTTCTGAGGAAAAAATCTTCAATTTCATGGCTTTCGGCTCTTCCAAACACCACTCTTTGAAAAATTTCTTCTTTACCACTGTTTCCTTTTCTCTGTAATTTCTTGATCATACGTATTTGAGACACATCTACAAAATATAAAAACCATATGCATTCTATCAATTACAATTCATAAATAAATTGTTTCATGCTGAATACATGGTATTATACCAAAAGGCATATCCATGCTGAACAGAATTAAGGTATCTTCCCAATGATGATGTTAAAAATGTTTGAAACACTAAACAAATAGAACTCTTTAACAATCAAAGAGCAATCACATGTAATCCAAATTAATTTTAGGGCACCCTAGCTTCAAAGATACAGTCAGAACATATTACTTTTTTCCAAACTCATGTCAGTTCTCAAAGAAAAGGGTATTTTTGCACCATGACTTCTAAACTCATTCTACTTGGTAGTAAACACAGTACTGTCTCATAATTGAGGAGAAAATATAGCATATTGTACACACTTTATGCATACTTATACATAAGTAAATGGTAAAGAACAGACAGGGCTACATAGGGTGACTTGGTAGTAAAGAATTAGCCTGAAAATGCAGGAGACATAGGATACGGAGCTTCAATCCCTAGGAGGGGGAGATCCCCTGGAGGAGGAAATGGCAGCCACTGAACTATCTTTGCCTGAAAAAAATTCCATGGATAAGGAGCTTAACAGGCTACTGTCCATGAGATCACAAAGAGTCAGACAGAACGATCAACTGAACAAGCATTCATTAATAGGCAATACATTGCAATGGTAAATAATCCCAAAGAAGCACTATAACAAATAATGGAAAACATAAATAGCAGTTGACAACTGTTCAGGAAATTCCCTAAAATAATGAAAAAAAAAAAAAAAAAGAAAACTTCTAAATACCTCTTATAAATCGATCAGTAGATAGACGTATAGGCATTTTATGACATTGACAAGTTGTTCATGTCAGTAACACTGTGTAATACATAAACACCATCTCATCTTTAAATAACAAAATATTAATAAATGAAACATTCTCTAGTTGAAGAACAGTCATTCAGTACAGAGATTCCCTATCTATACAGTAACTTTAACTTACTAAGTTCATTGGTTCCAAGATACATGTCAAGGAACAAGCTTTGGGGCCTCCCTTCTGGCTCAGAGGTAAAGAATCCACCTGGTAATTAACACAGGGCACAAGGGTTCCATCCTTGATCCGGGAAGTTCCCACATACCTTGGAGCAACTAAGCCTGTAGGCCACAACTCCGTGTTCCAGAGTTTGGGAGTCACAACTACTGGGCACAGGCATAGAGCCCACGCACGGTAACAAGAGAAGGCATTAGAATGAGAAGTCCGTGTACTGCAAGTAGAGAGTAGCCCTTGCTTGCCACAAGTAACGAAAAGCCCCTGAAGCAACAAAGACTCAGTGCAACCAAAAATAAAAAACATTTTAAAAATGTAATGTATTGGTATGAAGAAAACCAATATTATTTGAAAACCTATTAACCAGAGTCAGAGACAACTCTCATAAAAATGAAAAGTAAAATAAAAACATACAAGATGTAAAGTAGACAAAGAGATGTCACAATAAGCAAGACAGGAAGTAAATATATTCTTTAAGCAAAAGTAACCTTTGAGGCAAATTCCTTGGTGGTCCAGTCGTTAAGACTACACACATACAGTGGAGGGGGCACAGATTCCATCCAGGAATGGGGAACTAAGATACCACCTGCCACATGGCACAGCAAAAAAAAAAAAAAAAAAAAAACCCCCAGTAACTTCTGACCTTTTCTGTAAAACAGGCAACATTCTATGCCACCTAACAGCACTAATTACCTCAATTTTACAAATAAAGGTAGTGGATTCACAGGGTTCCTGTACACAACTCCATGGAATATGAAAGTAAATGAGCAAAAGCAGGACTGAAACCGAGGCTTACAGATTGATACATGCTCTGAACCACCAGGGCCCACTTGGGCACAACAGAGGACAAAAAGTTACAATGAACTCCAGGAGTGTAAAAAGGAAACTTCAGGTGAGACACAAGATCTGACCTGTGTAATTGTGTTACTCAGCCATCCTTCTTGGAAATCATTTCCAAGGCACCAACAAGATATCAATTCAGGTCCTGTCTAGGAGGACCTCAATCAATATCCACTGTCCTTACAGGTTTCCTGAGTTACAATCACAGATGATACAAACCACATTCCTGTTACACACACCCGTGAAGGATGTGGCAAAAGTAGTAACAACAAGAGCAGCTGAGGGCTCAGAACAGGAAGACAGGTTGAAGGAAGCTCTGTGTAGGATCTGAGACATCAAATGCAATCGAAGAGCTGCCAGTCTTTCCCCTTCTTCCAGTGAGGTCTCCCAAGTGCAGCAAACAGGAAGAGAACCAGGCTGGGTCCGAAATAATCTCTGGAGGTGCCAGCGCTGTTCTACACGGAGCAAAAAGCAGGCATCTGATGGAATCCAGCACAGAAGGGGGACAAAGAGGAAACAGATCCCTTTGAAACACCTCATCACATGCTTCCCATAGTCAAGCAAAAACACTGACAGGAGTCAAACGACACATTGTTACAGATCATATAAAGACTTTGCCTTTTGGGACCTCTTTTCTTAGAGGTCCACTTTGCATAAACACTCTTTTTTTTTCTTCTAATTAAATCATTTTCTTCATTTAGCAACAACCACCTGTAAGTCAGACCTACTTTCTTTCTCCCTAATAAAATGTAATTTTCTGGTAGGAGACTGATGGGCTCCATGTTAAATGTCTTGAATGTGTCTTCTCCCCCTTTGCATTCCCTGAGATAAGAGAGATGTGGGCTCCAGTTGAGGAATTTACACCCAACAAAAACAGGGTAAATACACAGTCATTCTCTAATCTCAGGGAATAATTATGGCAAGGACAAAGAAAGGAAAAAACCCTGTTTATTAAGGGAGACACTATACATGCCCAGAAAGGCTGCTTGGAGTCAAAACTCACAGGATAAGCCCAGGCCATAATGAGTCCTGCTCCTCCCAGAAGCCTTCGCTTTGAGATCCAACTTGGCTAAGGTGTGCACACTCCAGGGAGGGTCCTGAGACAAATTAGCCAGGGCAAATAAACAAGGTGATTGGCCTGAGGGAAGATGAAGACCTGGAAAACTGCCCCTTTGTAAAGAATTTACACTTCCCAAAGGCGTCTCTCTCTCTCTGAGGTTGCCCATGTGCCTTGCCACATGTACTTTTCCTTTCAATAAACTTTGTCCTTTACTCTTTATCATCTGCCTCATCCTCTGAATTTGTTCTTGACTAGGCAGGCCAGACTAGGGACCTTAGCCCTAAATGTTGGCTCCTGTGGTCCAGGGGTTAGGAGTCTCCATCTGGGAAATTAAGAACTTGCTTCTAGCTTCCGCTCACTCCCACTCACTGCTATGAGCATCCCAAATCAATGTCATTGCTCATACCTTTTGTTACTAAAAACACAGATCTTACTTTCCTTAAGCAACCATGAACTGTCCTTTATATTAGCATTTTATAGAATGGTGACCATAAATACCAGTGATAACTTCTAAAAACATTTGCTTATGGAGAACATCTCAGGGGAGCAGCAAACATATTAATAATCCAAAATCTCTTTAGTTTCTCTATGACAGGAAATTCTCAGTAATCAGTGCCTATGTGTGCGCTAAGTCGCTTCAGGCATGTACGACTCTTTGCAAACCCATGGACTCTTTTGCAAACCCTGCCAGCTCCTCCATTGGATTCTCCAGGCAAGAATACTGAAGTGGGTTGCCGTTTACTTCTCCAGGTATCTTTCCAATGCAGGGACTGACCTCTCAGTAATCAGTGTAATACAATAAAAGCATTACACAGTTTGAAGACTCAACTCATGTCTGTCTTAAATGAGCAAACAAACGTTTTTACTAGACATTTAATGGTGACTATTTCCCGGTTCATGTGCATCTGAAGTTCATTTAGGTTAATTTCTCAAGACACACAGTGTGACATGCATAAATCCAGACACACAGATGGACATACAGAGACGATAGTTTTCTGCTTGAGATTTAAAATGTCTCTTTGACCTTTTTCTTTCCCTTTGGTTTGAAATTCTAATTTGCACAAGGTTGAGGCCTCAGGCAAAGTGGGTTATGTATGTCAAGGACTTGGTTGCGTGCTGTGCTAAGCTGCTTCAGTCATGCCCAGCTATCTGCGATCCCATGGACTGTATCCCGCCAGGCTGCTCTTTCCATGGGACTCTCCAGGCAAGAACATTTGGTGGGTTGCTATTCCCACCTTCAGGGCATCTTCCTAATCCAGGGATTAAATCCACCATTGCCACACTTGCAGGCAGGTTCTGTACAATTAGTCATCTGGAATGCCCTGGTAAAGGTTAACTTCAAGCATTTTTCTAGGCTAGCTGTCTCAACGGGTTAGTTGCTTTTAACTCCATATGCAAAAAGAACCAGTTGTGTACTTTCAAAAAACAACAACAACAAAAAAATCATTTCAACCAGTTTTTTCCAGAGTCTAGAGAATAGCACAGTTATCCTATGTCAAAAAACTTACCTTTCCTTTCCATAGTCATAGTTTTGTAGCTAAAATACAGATCAAATAGTGCTGAAATTGACAGTGAAAATAACAGCAGATGGGGTGATAAAAATCTTGGATTGTCCCTCTGGGGGATGCGGGTCTTGGATTGTTGAGAAGAAACTAAAGGGGAAAAGAAACTTCCTAAAGTGGGGGGCAGGAGTCGGGGAAGCTGGGCTCATCCTCCCCTCTGAGAGACAGGCGAAGTCAGAAGAGGGCCAGCTGATAGAGAGGGAGACAGATGGCTTGGGAGGGGTAAAAGGCCACAAAAGGACAAAGAATGGAGAGAGAAAGGGCAGTGTGGGACACTACTGGGGCTGTGGGCCGGCCCAATAGAGAGCTGACTTAAAAAGTGAGGATTTGATCAGCCAAAATATAATTTTCACACTGTAATATGGACAAACATCCTCACTAATCACATAATTATTTTTCCAGTAACTTCCCTAAGACAGTTTTAAGTTCGCTTTATGTACTTCATGGTAGGAGACAGGAGGATCCAGCCTCTCATCCAACAGGGCAGATTCTTATCCTTTCTCAAGGGGCAAGAGTCACGAACATTCAGTAACTTCTAAGGGTTCAGCCCTGTTTAATTTACGATTCCACTTCTCACACAATCCAGAGAAGATGTCCCATGTATTAGCTAATGAGTAACAAGGTGAATTTTCCCATCTGGAAATAAAAACATCATAAACCTTAATCTCTTGCTTCTTAAAGAGTGGTGTTTTGTCTCACAAATCCTGCTCACAGTGCCAATTAATGCCTTGCAAAAGTTTTCACTTTTGTCTCAGGTTCCAAGGATTTGTTAATAGGACACTCATTCTATGCAAATAAATATTCCAATGTTTATTAGAGAATGATCCAGCTGACTTTCAATATACGAAGTAATCCAACCACTTTGTCCTAAAGGAGATCAGCCCTGGATGTTCATTCGAAGGACTGATGATAGCTTTGTCTAACTCAATGAAACTAAGCCATGCCGTGTGGGGCCACCTAAGACAGGCGGGTCATGGTGGAGAGGTTTGACAGAATGTGGTCCACTGAAGAAGGGAATGGCAAACCACTTCAGTATTCTTGCCTTGAGAACCCCATGAACAGTATGAAAAGGCAAAATGATAGACTACTGAAAGAGGAACTCCCCAGGTCGGTAGGTGCCCAATAGGCTACTGGAGATCAGTGGAGAAATAACTCCTGAAAGAATGAAGGGATGGAGCCAAAGCAAAAGCAACACCCAGCTGTGGACGGGACTGGTGATAGAAGCAAGGTCCAATCCTGTAAAGAGCAATATTGCACAGGAAACTGAAATGTTAGGTCCATGAATCAAGGCAAATTGGAAGACGTCAATCAAGAGATGGCAAGGGTGAACGTTGACATTCTAGGAATCAGTGAACTAAAATGGACTGGAATAGGTGAATTTAACTCAGATGACCATTATATCTACTACTGTGGGCAGGAATCCATTGGAAGAAATGGAGTAGCCATCATGGTCAACAGAAGAGTCCGAAATGCAGTACTTGGATGCAATCTCAAAAACGACAGAATGCAATGAAGACCTACAAGACCTTTTAGAACACCCAAAAAAGATGTCCTTTACATTACAGGGAACTGGAATGCAAAAGTATGAAGTCAAGAAACACCTGGAGTAACAGGCAAATTTGGAATACAGAATGAAGCAGGACAAAAGCTAATAGAGTTTTGCAAAGAGAATGCATTGGTCATAGCAAACACCTTCTTCCAACAACACAAGGGAACACTCTATACATGGACATCACCAGATGGTCAACACCAAAATCAGATTGATTATATTCTTTGCAGCCAAAGATGGGGAAGCGCTATACAGTCAGGAAAAACAAGAACAGGAGCAGACTGTGGCTCAGATCATGAACTCCTTATTGCCAAATTCAGACTCAAATTGAAGAAAGTGGGGAAAACCACTAGACCATTCAGCTATGACCTAAATCAAATTCCTTATGATTATACAGTGGAAGTGACAAATAGATTTAAGAGACTAGATCTGATAGATAGAGTGCCTGATGAACTCTGGACAGAGGATCCTGACATTGTACAGGAGACAGGGATCAAGACCATCCCCATGGTAAAGAAATGCAAAAAAGCAAAATGGCTGTCTGGGGAGGCCTTAGAAATAGCTGTGAAAAGAAGAGAAGTGAAAAGCAAATGAGAAAAGGAAAGATATAAGCATCTGAATGGAGAGTTCCAAAGAATAGCAAGGAGAGATAAGAAAGCCTTCCTCAGCGATCAATGCAAAGAAATAGAGGAAAACAATAGAATGGGAAAGACTAGAGATCTTGTCAAGAAACTCAGAGATACCAAGGGAACATTTCATGCAAAGATGAACACAATCAAGGACAGAAATGGTATGGACCTAACAGAACCAGAAGATATTAAGGTGGCAAGAATACACAGAAGTAGTGTACAAAAAAGACCTTCACGACTAAGATAATCACGATGGTGTGATTACTCACCTAGAGACAGAAATCCTGGACTGTGAAGTCAAGTGGGCCTTAGAAAACATCACTACGAACAAAGCTAGTGGAGGTGATGGAATTCCAGTTGAGCTATTTCACATCCTGGAAGATGATGCTGTGACAGTGCTGCACTCAATATGCCAGCAAATTTGGAAAACTCAGCAGTGGACACAGGACTGGAAAAGGTCAGTTTTCATTCGAATCCCAAAGAAGGGAAATGCCAAAGAGTGCTCAAACTACCACACAATTGCACTCACCTCACACGCTAGTAAAGTAATGCTCAAAATTCTCCAAGCCAGGCTTCAGCAATACGTGAACCGTGAACTCCCTGATGTTCAGGATGGTTTTAGAAAAGGCAGAGGAACCAGAGGTCAAATTGCCAACATCCGCTGGATTATTAAAAAAGCAAGAGAGTTCCAGAAAAACATCTATTTCTGCTTTATTGACTATGCCAAAGCCTTTGACTGTGTGGATCACAATAAACTGTGGAAAATTCTGAACGAGATGGGAATACCAGACCACCTGACTTCTGTCTTGAGAAATCTGTATGCAGGTCAGGAAGCAACACTTAGAACTGCACACGGAACAACAGACTGGTTTCAAATAGAAAAAGGAATACGTCAAGGATGTATTTTGTCACCCCGTTTATTTAACTTATATGCAGAGTACATCATGAGAAATGCTGGGCTGGAAGAAGCACAAGCTGGAATCAAGAATGCCAGGGGAGTATCAGTAACCTCAGATATGCAGATGACACCACCCTTATGGCAGAAAGTGAAGAGGAACTAAAAAGCCTCTTGATGTAAGTGAAAGAGGAGAGTGAAAAAGTTGGCTTAAAGCTCAACATTCAGAAAACGAAGATCATGGCATCTGGCCCCATCACTTCATGGCAAATAGATGGGGAAACAGTGGAAACAGTGTCAGACTTTATTTTTTGGGGCTCCAAAATCACTGCAGATGCTGATGTCAGCTATGAAATTAAAAGACGCTTACTCCTTGGAAGGAAAGTTATGACCAACCTAGACAGCATATTCAAAAGCAGAGACATTACTTTGCCGACTAAGGTCCATCTAGTCAAGGCTATGGTTTTTCCAGTGGTCAGGTATGGATGTGAGAGTTGGACTGTGAAGAAAGCTGAGCACTGAAGAATTGATGCTTTTGAACTGTGGTGTTGGAGAAGACTCTTGAGAGTCCCTTGGACTGCAAAGAGATCCAACCAGTCCATTCTAAAGGAGATCAGTCCTGGATGTTCTTTGGAAGGACTGATGCTAAAGCTGAAACTCCAATACTTTGGTCACCTCATACGAAGAGTGGACTCATTGGAAAAGACTCTGTAGGTGGGAGGGATTGTGGGCAGAAGGAGAAGGCGAGGACCGAGGATGAGATGGCTGGATGGAATCACCGACTCAATGGACATGAGTTTGGGTAAACTCCAGAAGTTGGTGATGGACAGGGAGGCCTGGCGTGCTGCAGTTCATGGGGTTGCAAACAGTCAGACATGACTGACAGACTGAACTGAACTGAAAAGACAAGGAAATAGAAACAACAGAGGATACATCACCAAATTGGCTTCTGACCAACATCCACACTGGAGCAGCCCTGGGGAGTCCCAGGACACAGCACATCTGGAGTCTCAATTGCTAAAAGACCCCCGGCAGCCTGTCCACTCCATGAGTGGGGCTTTAATACTGCAGTTTTGGGTTCCTGCTTATCATCCCAGGATGCAAACTAATATCATCAATCTGTGAGGAAACAGCAGCTCTGGTTTTATCCTAATGCTGTTTGTCTTATGAAACTTGGATGTTCCTCAGCCTGGGGCTGGGTTGGTTAGAGCCTCTTTGAACAATCTCAAAGGTGAACGAACAATCTCAAGATTTGTGTGCTAACTTATCTATGGGGCTGCAAGCCTTGCAGTCACAGCAGGCAGTCAGGGTACTCACAGTGTGTCCAGGCAGGTTGGAGGCAAGCACAGAGGAATGCACTGCTTTGTCTTGAAGCCTAAAAAGGACTATTTATTTAATTTCCCTAACACTCTAGTGGCCGCATGGTAAAAAGTTAGGTTGCCAATGTGGGAGACATGGGTTCAATCCTTGTTCTGGGAAGATCTCACATGCCAGGGAGCAACTAAGCTGAAGGACAGATACTGAGCCTGTGTAGCGAAACTACTGAAGCGGGTGTGCCTAGAGCTGGTGCTCCACAACAAAAGAAGCCACCGCAACGAGAAGCCATGCACCCTGCAAGAAGAGAGTAGCCCCTACTTGTCTCAAATAGAGAAATGGCCATACAGAAAATAGACACCCAGTACAGCCAAAAAAAAAAAAAAACCCCCAAAAGCCTTGCCTTTGTCTCTGTGGGCACTAAAGCACCACTGGAGGGTGATGTACATTTCACAGGTCAAAGAACAGAGCAGGAAGTTGAAGAGAAGAAAAATTTCCTGTGAGAGTTCACAAACACTAAATATCTGTTTTCTCACAGAACTCTCGCACTTCAAGAGTTTCCCAAACACAGTCAATGGTGTGGCTTCCTCTCTGTCCTTGTGACAGCTGACCTGAAATCACACTGTTGATCCTTTCCCATTCATCTGATTTTCTGCTAATTAGCACCTCATTCTCCACAATCCAGGGATCTTTCTCGTGCTACAAAAATAGTTATGATTTAGGTCAAAATCAGAAATTCCTGCTCAGAAGAAATGTCATACTTGGCTTCTTCCAGAATCCAAACTTTCTTTTTTTTAAATAAATGCATTTGCTATCTTTAATAATTTTTTTATTCATTTACTTTAGCTGGAGTGCGTGATCATTGCTGCTTGGACATTTCCCCAAGTTGGGCAAGTAGGGGTTACTCTCCAGTTGCAGTGTTTGGGCTTCTCATTTGCTTTGGCTTCTCCTGGGTGCATGGGCTTCAGTAGTTGTCCCATGTGGGCTCAGTAATCGCAGCTTCCAGGCTCTAGAGTGCTGCTTTAGTAGATCTGGCCCACGGGCTTAGCTGCTCTGTGACGTGGGATCTTCCAGACCAGGGATCAAACCTGTGTCTCCTGCACTGGCAGGTGGAAAATCCCAGCTCTTTTGTCAGTCAAGAAGTGAGAACATTATGATGGACAGAAAAATATTTCACAAATTAGTTTACTATTTGCCTCCTTCTGAATGCACAGGGAACAGTATAATATACAGTATAGTATGCATCAGGTATCTAGTTCCTTTCTAAGAGTTACTGAACCAAGAACACAGGGGTATAAAACAGGCAACTGGATATTTCAAAGTTTGAAATCAGCTTTATAAACACTCAAGCTCTGGAAAAACTCCTTGTGTATCACACAGTGGGCAGGTCATCAGAAGGAAAGACAAGTTTGAACTTCCAATGCCAAACACGAAGCCTTACATGTCTGAGTGAACAAGGTTTTCAGCTCAGACAAGAAAAACGGGGCTCCCAGAGAAAATGCAGAGATATCCCAAAGTAGATCCCTACTTCAGAGGGAAGTGATCCTCACCCACAAACAGCAGGTTCCTGAGGGTCTCCACCATCACGTCCTTGTACAAGGTCCTCTGGGCAGGGTCCATACAGTCCCACTCCTCGGGAGTGAAATCTATGAACACATCCTTGAAGGTCAATTGTGCCTGAAATGAAAATATATTTCACCAATGGGCCCTGAGGAGGGTTCTTATTTTCAAAAAGGAGAATAAGTGAGACAGGTGAGGTAACTCAGCTCAAGTAATATTCTGATACATCCATGCAAATCTATACGGAGCAAATTGTTGCTCTCTAATTTCCTTTTTATTTTCATAAGATAATGATATCCTTCAATTAACACGAATTCATCATGGGTGTGGACAAGACATGAAAAATATACAAATTCCAATCAACAGTGGGTCGTTGATGCAGAAGTGTTACATTCTACACACTGAGTGACATTCACTTTCTAGATGAGTTACAGCAAGACTGCTGTCTTCAGAGAGGACAAAGTCCACAGTGGCTTTAAAAGAACACAGATTGTGATGAAGCTGTCATCATCACACTGATGAGAGGTGTCTCAACACTTCATACACACTAAGCATTACTCTAAAGACTTTACCCATATGAACTTGTCATCAACATAACAGCAACAGTAGAGAAAGATCTGTGTCCATCTTACTGGGGAGAAAGCTCTGTCACTCTAATAAATAGCTCCAGTCTAACAGTTAAGAAATGAGGCAACAGCACCTGAGCTCAGGTGGTTGGGAGAGACAACTGAACCTAAGGAATCAAACAGTTAAGTAACAGTATAAAAGACCATCCCCAGAGAGTTCCCTGAGAATACCTGAAACAAGTTCAAGGGAGCTGAAGTGCAATGGAACAGCATAAATAGTCACTGTACAGGGTCACCCCCTCTACACCCCCAACCCACACAATGTCAGTAATCTGCCTCCTATTTACATTATTCATGTGGTGAGGTGGAAAATATTAAAGGCCATGGAATACACACTTAAGATACAACTGCAACTGCTCTAAGCATAAACCGTATTAGATGGTTTTGTAATAAAATCATGGAGTTACATATCCATGCACTCATGCATGCATAAGGAAACACACAATGGATTGAAACAAGAGTTGTCTTTATTTTTTTCTTTCGTTCAATCAAAACTTACTGAGTATCAACTCTGTGTTCCTAACTGGGAGAACAGCAGTGAACATGATGGAGCTTACCATCCATCAGCCAGCCGGCCAATTACATCCATAATTTTAACATCACTATTGTTATATGTGCTCTGAAACAGGCCTGGGGCTAAGAGAAGATTCAACAGAAAGTCTTGACCTACATCAAGAACTCAGACAAGGTTTCTGTGAGGAAGAAACACTTAGGATTGGCAAGGTGGGAAATGGAAGAGTTTTATAAGCAGAGAGAAGAGCCTGAGTGCTCTGACACAGGAAGATATTTACTGAACAGAAAACCAGCCATTGTGACTGCAACGTGGGAATGAAGATGGGGTAATGCCAGGTAGAGGCTGATTTCTGCAAGGGGTATAAATTGAGGATGTTATTTCAGAAGCAACTGGACATGACTTAAGAATCTGCAGGAGGAAAGTTAGAGGTTTAGGTTTGTTTTTCAGCAATCACTCTGCTATGTGAGAAGGTTGATGTTCAGTTGGCTCAGTCATGTCAGACTCTATGGGACTCCATGGACTGTAGCCTGCCAGGTTCCTCTGTCCATGGGATTCTCCAGGCAAGAAAACTGGAGTGGGCGGCCATTCCCTTCTATATTTTGGCATCTTTGGGACATTAAAAGTGAATCAAATGTAAGTTTGATTCAGTAAGTTTGTTAACATTCTATTTCCTTTTCACAGCTTATTTGGTTTGTTTATGCTGGGCCTTCGTTGCTGTGATCCAGCTCTCTCTACTTGTGGCCGCACTGCATGGAGTTGTGTCTGCGGTGCCCAGGCTTCTCACTGCAGTGGCTTCTCTTGTTTCGGAAGACAAGCTCAAGCATGTGGGCTTCAGTAGTTAAGGATTCCGGGCTCCAGAGCACCGTCACAGCAGTTGTTGGGCATGGGCTTAGTTGCTCTGCGGCATCTTCCAGGAATTGGGATGGAACCCGTGTCCCCTACATTGGCAGACACATTGCTCTCCACTGTATCACCAGGGAAGTCCTCAACATTATCTTATACTATTAAAAACATAAAAAGTAATACAAGCAGAAAATAATACAGAAAATACTTTAATGCCAATCTGTATAAAATACCTGTATTTACAAATAATATGAGGGCGTCCCCGGTGGCTCAGTGGTAAAGAGTCCACTGACCAATGTAAGAAACACAGGTTGTTGCCTGGTCCGGTAAGATCCCACATGCTGAGGGGCAACTAAGCCCATGAATCTCAATTCCTGAGCCAGAGCTGTAGAGCCCAGGAGGTGAAACTACTAAAGCCAGCATGCTCCAGAGCCTGGGCTGCAAGACAAGAGAAGCCACCACAATGAGAAGCATGCACACCACAACCAGAGTGGTCACCACTCTCCAGAACTAGGGAAAAGACACTGAAGCAACGAAGTCAGAGTACAGGAAATTAATATATTTTAAAAATCATAATGTGATTTTTATCATTAGTTTTAGGTATGTACTTATTAACAAACTCCAAATCTTATTATTTTATTCCACTAAGAAAATACTGAATTGAGATTAGTAAAGTTGGAGAATTCCCTCATGGTCCAGTGGTTAAGATCTCTCACTTCCACTGCAGGGTTTCAGGTTTGATCCCTACTCAGTGAACTAAGACCCTGGAAGCTGAATCATGTGCTCAAAAAAGAAAGAAAAAAAAAACTAGTAAGCCTGATTTCACAGTGTAAATTAGATGGTGTAACAAAACACTCCCTAGCCCTGACATCTCTTTCTGAATGTTCCATTCCATTCCCAAACACTTAAGTTTTTAGGGAGGTGCTCATTTAGTTTTAAATGTAGTATAAAAAGTCAGAACTGATTTCCCCTCATTGGCCTCTTTGGCAGATTTTACAAAGTACTGTACATATTAATACCTGAGGTCCACCTACAGCTTCTTTACCCTGATTGACAAAGAGCAGACAGAGCATCCACGTGGGCCCTAAGCAACCCCTGCTGCCCAACAGCTCGAGACCCTGTCTCCAACCCATGGTTGAGAAGCCCTGCCCAGGACGGTGCCCAGGGGAGCCTCCTCACAAGGGCCAGGTCACCAGGTCATGGGGAGATGGGATCTAAGTGGAGACGCCAGGCCCTGAGGGAAAGCCCCGGGTGAGTGTGCATGTACAGGAGTCAGACAGGATACTTCAGAGTCAGACACGATTAGTGAGTCCAGAGAAGGGCATTTCAGGAAGGCAGTGTGAGAATCCAGTGAGAATATGACCTTACCAGAGAAAGAGCCATGCCTGACTCCTGTTCTTTCCTCTTCTGGGCTTCTTCATCCATGAGTCTTCACAGTTCTATCATGAAAGTGGGAAACATGCTGTTTAACGCTTAGGGTCAACACATTCCCTTCCTGAGCCCCAACCACACACACAGGGAAGCCCTCACAGTGTGGAACGGACAGTCCTCTGTGCCCACTGTCTCAAGAAGGACTCATGACGGTCAATTCCCGCACAGAGTCCAACATGGGAATTTCCCACACTTTCCCTCAGATCACACTCCCTTCCTGGTGAGGCCTTATGTACACAGAAGCAGGGGGCACCTCCACTGACCCCATGATCCCCTTCAGGTCACACAGCAGGCCCTGGTCCAGCCCCACTCAGAGTAGAGCACCCTCCCCTCCCCCAGGGCTTGATCTCAGTCTCAGAAGTGGAGGCTAAGAGCCCTGGTGCTCAATGCAGGATCCAGATCGGAATCATCCATGGCCTGTGCACATTCCTGGGCCGAGGCCCCACTCGAGATCTTGAGGGGCATGACTTTTGGGGGAGGGGTACAAAACATGTCCTGGCAAAATGCCTCATGATCTCACGTGAAGCCTGGGTTGATCACCAGTGAAGGATTAAGGCCAGGCCACCTCCCACTTTCTTTTCCAGCTTTACTGAGACTAACGAGAAGGGTTATGTGTACATATACCGTAGACCATGTGATCGTGTGACACGTGTACCCTGTGAAATATTTATCACAATCCATGAACCAACACATCCATCACCTCCAAATGCCCATGTTCTGTGTGTGGTGAAAACACTGACGACAGACTCTCCTGACAAATTCCCAGCATGCAGTAACAGAACAGGGTTAACTATGGTCAGCGTGCTGCACACACCTCCCCAGGACTCAGTCATTTTACAACTCAAAGTCTGTACCACCCTTCGACCAACATCTCCCCAACCTCCCCACCTCCCAGCCCCAGATAACCACCATCCCACTATCTGGTACTAGTGAGCTTCACTTTTTTACATTCTACATATAAGCGAGCACATACAATATCAGTCTTACCCTGTCTGTCCTAATTCAATTAGCGTAATATTTTCTACATTCATCCAACCTCTCCCACGTGACAAAAATTTCCATCTACATGGGAAGGGATAAGAAAACCTTCCTCAGTGGTCAATGCAAAGAAATAGAGGAAAACAATAGAATGGGAAAGACTAGAGATCTCTTCAAGAAAATTAGAGATACCAAGGGAACATTTCATGCAAAGATGGGCACAGTAAAGGACAGAAATGGTGTGGACCTAGCAGAAGCAGAAGATATTAAGAAGACGTGGCAAGAATACACAGAAGAACTGTACAAAAAAGGTCTTCACGACCCAGATAACCACGATGGTGTGATCACTCACCCAGAGCGAGAAATCCTGGAATGCAAATTCAAGTGGGCCTTAGGAAGCACCACTATGAACAAAGCTAGTGGAGGTGATGGAATTTCAGCTGAGCTATTTCAAATCCTAAAAGATGATGTTGTGGAAGTGTTGCACTCAATACGACAGCCAATCTGGAAAACTCAGCAGTGGCCATCCCAAAGAAAGGCAATGCCAAAGAATGTTCAAACTACTGCATAATTGCACTCAGCTCACATGCTAGCAAAGTAATGCTAAAAGTTCTCCAAGCCAGGCTTCAACAGTATGTGAACTATGAACTTCCAGATGTTCAAGTTGGATTCAGAAAAGGCAGAGGAACCAGATATCAAATTGCCAACATCCACTGGATCATCAAAAAAGCAAGAGAGTTCCACAAGAACATCTACTTCTGCTTTATTGAATAGGCCAAACCCTTTGACTGTGTGGATCACAACAAACAGTGGAAAAATCTTAAAGAGATGGGAATACCAAACCACCTGACCTGCCTCCTGAGAAATTGGCATGCAGATCAAGAGGCAACAGTTAGAACTGAACATAGAATAACAGACTGGTTCCAAATTGGGAAAGGAATTCATCAAGGCTGCATACTATTACCCTGCTTACTTAATTTACACACAGAGCACATCATGTGAAATGCTGGGCTGGATGAAGCACAAGCTGGAATCAAGATTGCCAGGAAAAATATCAGTAACCTCAGATATGCATATGACACCAATCTTATTGCAGAAATTGAAGAAGAACTAAAGAGCCTCTTGATGAAAGTGAGAGAGTGAAAAAGCTGGCTTAAAACCCAACATTCAAAAAACTAAGATCATGGAATCCGGTCCCATCACTTCATGGCAAATAGCTGGGGAAACAGTGGAAACAGTGACAGGCTTTATTTTTGGGGGCTCCAAGATCACGGCTTATGATGACTGCACAAATGAAATTAAAAGACACTTGCTTCTTGAAAGAAAAGCTATGTTTATGACCAACCTAGACAGCATATTAAAAAGCAGAGACATTACTTTACCAACAAAGGTCTATGTAGTCAAAGCTATGGTTTTTCCAGTAGTCATGTATGGATGTGAGAGTTGGAGTATAAAGAAAGTTGAGTGGCGAAGAATTGATGCTTTTTAACTGTGGTGTTGGAGAAGACTCTTGAGAGTCCCTTGGACAGCAAAGAGACCCAACCGGTCAATCCTAAATGAAAGCATTCCTGACTATTCATTGGAAGTATTGATGCTGAAGCTGAAACTTCAATACTTTGGCCACCTGATGCAAAGAACTGAGTCACTGGCAAAAACTGATGGTCAGAAAGATTGAAGGTGGGAGGAGGGGATGACAGAGGGTGAGATGGTTGGATGGCATCACCGACGCGATGGACATGAATTTGAGTAAGTTCCGGGAGTTGGTAATGGACAGGGAACCCTGGCGTGCTGCAGTCCATGAGCTGGCAAACAGTCAGACATGGCTGAGCAACTAAACTGAACTGAATATGCCGTTACAAATATGTGTGCATATTTGCCTGGGTTACTAATGAGGACTTCCCTGGGAGCTCAGAAGGTAAAGAATCTGCCAGCAATGCATAAGACCCAGATTTGATCCCTTGGTTGGAAAGATCCCCTGGAGAAGGGAATGGCAACCCACTCCAGTACTCTTGCCTAGAGAATTCCATGGACAGAGGAGCCTGGCAGGGTACAGTCCCTGGGGTCACAAAGAGTGTGACATGACTGAGTGACTAACACTTACATGTTTTCAACCTGGATCCTGGGGCTCTTTAATCAATAGAAATAGTTATGAGACCAGAAGGGAATTTCAAGAAAGCCTTTACTGGGACTCTTGCTGCAGTAAGGAGAGACAGAAAAAGAAGTGTGTGCCCCTGCTCCTCCCAAAAAGGGGGGTGAGCTGATCCCTTTGGTTAAGGCTGGAAGGAAGCTGAGGTGATCTGCCCCGCATCGGGACTCCCGGTGGTGCTGTGAGCAGGGATCACGGGAAGTGACCTGATTTTGCTTCTGGAGCCTCAGAAATCAAGCTTGGTTTGTGGTCCTTTTACTTATTGTTCAGAATTGCTGTCTGCTCATGAATGTGGGTATGGTTTCTTTGTTCAATTACACTTTCTTTGTGGCCTGTTGCCCAAGAAGACGTTCGTCCAGGTGTAAGAACTGCAGTGAAAGGTCCCAGGACCCAGCCTGTCTCATACACACATCACGGTTTCATCATCCACTCAGTTGAGAACAGACTTTCAGGTTGTTTCTACAACACATGGCTGTTGTGAATCATACAGTATGGGTTGCGGGAGTGCAGGTTACTCCTTCAAAATACTGATTTTTGCACAGGACTTCCCTGGTGGTCCAGTGGTAAAGAACCTGCCTAGCTCTGTGGGGGATGTGGATCCAATCGCCGGTGGGGGAACTAAGACCCCACAGGCCGCGGAGCGACTAAGCCCGAGCACCACACTAGAATTTCAGTGCACTGAAACCAAAGATCCTGAAGGACACCGGTGAAGCCAAATACATAAACAGTTTTTAAAATTTTGCTTTTCTTAGCTACATAATTAGAAGTGAGATTGCACGATCCTATGTATGTTCTATTTTTAGTCTTTGAGTAACTCTGTACTGTTTTCCATGTACCATTTGCATTGCCTTCAACCGTTTACAACCATTAACTGTACTGTGCGTGTACATGGCAGACGCCCGAGATCTGTAAAGACCGATGAGAACAGTAGAGGAATCCACTGGGCTGGCAGCAACAAGTAGCAGCTGCGTCATCTCCAGAATAAGCCTCTGTACTACAGGTGGCTGTGGAGCTGATAATCCTCGGATTCTAAGAGCAAGCCTTCACTGCATCATACAAAACTTCTGCTATCAAAGCTGAGGCCCAACCATTACCCTCTAAGGCTGAAAGAAACTTCCAAACCTGCATCTGGGCCAACACACTCCCCAGAGACCTACTAATAATCCACCCATCCTGCTATGCAATCCCCAGAAGGTTCCAAGCCTTAACAACTCCTGCGTTAATGATGGAATAATATACACGAAGACGCCCAAACACCAACCAGACTCAAGACATCGTATCAGTCACAGTGACCCCAGCAGCCCCAAACTGTCATCACCCAAATCTAATAACACAAGACAGATGTGTAGGCTGATGCACACGCCCCAGTGCAGCTTCACCATCTTCCAAGGAACACGCCAACTTCTCTTTTTTTACCTTCCATCTGAAATCTTCATTAGCAACTCAAACTAACAGAAAAACTATAGGTAATCCGCAAAGTGATCTCTGGAATTTTAACAACAGTTATTCCTGGGTCTGATTCTTGCCCTCCCTAAAGACCCCACAGAATCCACTGTGTGTAGGGGGTGCTGTGGGGCACCTCCTGGATCCCAACCCCCTTCTCTGCGAGAACTGTGCCCTCCTCTTGCACCCAGACCTCCCTGTGGGCTCAGCTCAGGTCTTGATTCTAACACAGTGCAGGGTAACAGTCCTCAACCCACTTCCACTTTCTTACTTCCTCCACAGGTGTGATCATGTGTTTCCCAACAAAACCCAGTCATGCAACCCTCAGTCACAGCATCTGTGTCCCAGGGAAACTGAGCTAAGACACTATGGCATGCCTACCATTCCACACAGCCCACAATTGGCCATGAGCCCACATCCAGGTCCTCCAGGTAGAACTGAGACCACCTTTGTCAACAGTTCCATACACCCCGTGATCCCACAAGGATGAATGTCTCCCTCTTTCTCTCTCTCTCTCTCTCACACACACACACACACACACACCCATTCACTGGGTTCATCCAGAGACCTACTCTTGCTGCCACAGCCTTCCTGGAGACTCTGACAAGCTCCCCTTCACTTTCCCCCAGTTTTCTACCTCTTCATGCATGTTTGAACAAGAGGGCTAAACAGCAGAGAGCAAGGGCATGAGGATCGCAACAGAGTTGCGCACAAGCTGCAAATCCAAGGATACTTGGCACTCAGTACAGAGACCAAGGAGCACTCAGTACAGAGACCAAGGAGCTGGCCCTCCTGGGAAATCCTGCCAGCAACTTGGGAAAATTTTACAGGCCCTTGAGATTTGGTTGGATTGAGCTCAGTGAAGAATTAACAAAGATAGAGAGACCCTAGTCTCACTGATCCCTGTTCTCCCCAGTGAGAGCTAACTGGAAGATATCCCTGATCTTTAAGGACAGGGGGGACTCCCTCATATCCCCTTGGATTCCAAACCTTCTGGCCACTCTAACCACAGTAAACTCAGCATCCCCTGATCTGAGCAGATAAACTGCTGGAAGGCAGAGCTGCTGTCTAAGATGGCAACCAGTCCCTGGGTGGACAGAGCTTAGAAGACCTGGGGGCTGCAGTGAGCAGTGACACAGCAGACTAAAACACCGGGACACCTCAAGACACTAGATCTGTTGGGCTCATTAGGACTCCCCATATCTTTTTGCTTTTCAGTGATTAAGTGTCCACATAGGGTAAGGATCAATTAGAGTTGAAATGTCCAGAACAGATACAGAAACCATCATCACCTACCTTGGCCCCTGTGTCTCCCCTGAGAATTCTTCAGCCCAACCCACATTCCCAGTCCTCACCCCCAGAGTGAGATGCTGTGAGCATCTAGGGAGGAAGAGGAACACGGTGCATCCTTCAATGGAGGGAAAAGAGGAAAGACTCCAAACAGTCAAAGGACAAGGGCATTTCTGATGAAGGTGATTAATATAGAGGCAGGAAACCTGGTTAATGTAACAGAGAATATGAGAAGGAAATGGGGAGACCTCACTGGCCTAGACCTGAAGGAACAGAAAGAGCAAGGGCTATGGTGATTAATGACGAAAGGCAGGCATAGAAACTAAGATCCCAGACAGAGAAGGTTTTGGTGTCTATGAATAAGGACTAAGTGAATGTGACCAGGACAGACTGACCATGAGAACGGGGTCAGCTCCCAGGATGAGGCTGGAGACACTGGCAGTGACCTGAGGGTGACAAAGGGCTGTGGAGCCACCTGAGGAGTCAGGATGCTGCCCTGAGGACACGGGGAAGCCAGTCAGGGTGGGAGGCCTCCCTGCAGACTGACCCTTATTCATAGAAGACATCTGCTGATTATCTATCTCACTCTAAGCATATGTTCCCGCCTCCATCCTACTGTTGTCCTTTTTCATTTTGCAAAACTGGGACCCATTTCAAATTCTAGTAACAACTGGGCTCTCCTTCCAAGAAGAACTGCCACACACAGTCACACACCCAATTTGGCCAATCATTTCAGCGGTCACTGTTGCTCAGATGCTGGACCTGAGGGAAACATCATCAGATCACCTCATTGCTCACTAGTTACCAGATCACATAAAAGAGAGGAAAATGGAGTATCAGACCAACTGCTTAAATTAGGTCGTGACTCTTAATAAGAAAGATCACTGACATTCTTCCTAAGTACTCATCAAGACAGTCTACATCTCTTTACTACTTACCAGAAAAATGCTTTGAACATATAACATCAAGAAGAAACAGCAAATGGGCCTCAAATAAACATGAAACAAGCCTATGTGAATCAACTTGTTAAAAATTTTTCCACTGAAGAATTATGGTGTCAGGTGAAAAAAAAAACTTTTGAGAACACAGCATACTTAGAAAACAATGACTTGAATTAACTACAGGAGGGCAACAAATCTTATTTCAGAAGCGAATAATTCTTTACTTCGGTATTGAATGATCTATCCCAAGCTACAAAAAGAATGAAATGTAAAGAAAGTAGAAAGCAAAAAAGGAAAATGATCACAAAGAACATATTTAATGTTACTGGAAAAGGCACCATGTAGTAAGAGTCAGTTCTGCACATGGATGTTATCTTTGAATACAAATAACTATAAAAGGCACAAGCCTTACAGACAGAAGTTTTGCAATTCTCATCTGTATAATGTAAAGAAACAAGTTTTAAATTTATTAGATCCTAAAGCCAAAAATCAGTGTGATGGTTTTGTCACCAAGTCATGTCAGACTCTTGCAATCCCATGGACTGTAGCCAGCAAGGCTCTTCTGTCCATGGGATTCTCCAGGCAAGAATACTGGAGTCGGTTGCCATTTCCTTCTCCAGAGGATCTTCCCCACCCAGAAACTGAACTCGGGTCTCCTGCATTGCAGGCAGATTCTTTACCGACTGAACTATGAGGTAAGTCAAAAATCAATGCATCACGACTTCATAATCCTTATCCAACCAATTCAGCACTCTCCTGGATCCAGTCCCCTCCCCCACCTGCACACTACTTGTTTCCACCTCATTTACTTCATCTGCTTCCCTACTTTTCTCCGTCTCCCTTTCTCTTCCCCTCTGCTCTCCGGCTGTCCTCCTCTCTGCTTCTTCCCTGACTCCCATCCGGCCTCTCGCTGCCATCTGTTCCCTGTAAAATGCTTCTAATCCAACCTCCTTGAGGATCCTAAATCTCCCATGAATTTCTTCCTTTCTTCCTCCATCTCCACCCTCCCTTCCTTCCAAGTCTCTGGCACTCCCAAGTGGCTATGCTTCCTTTCACCTTGCTTGCTTTCTCAGCTCCTCCAATTACTGGATATGAGTGAAAGTCGCTCAGTCCTGATGACTCTTGCGACCCCATGGAGGTAGCCCGTGGAATTCTCCAAGTCAGAATACTGGAGTGGGTAGCTGTTCCCTTCTCCAGGGGATCTTCCCAACCCAGGGATCGAACCCAGGTCTCCCGCATTGCCAGCGGATTCTTTACTGGCTGAGCCACGAGGGAAGCCCAATCACTAGAAGTCCCCTTTCTCTCCCAGCAGGATATGGCTCTGTAAGCCAAGGTTCCAACTCTTGTTTGCCCTTTGCGGGCTGTGTGTGTGAACCGCCTCTCCACTGTCGCCCTCCTTGGGACCCCTGATTTACAGCCTACTTAAAGGCTATAGAAGGGGTCGGCAGAGGATCAGACGGTTTGATAGCATCCCTGGACTCAATGAACACGAATTTGAGCAAACTCTCAGAGATACAGGGGTCGCCAAGACTCGGACTGAACACCTTCTTATTTTGCTCACTTTAACTCTCCGGAGATCCTGCTTTTCTCTAAACTTCTGTCCTTGCCTACCCGCAACCTTCAAGACTTCCTCTCTTTCATGCTGCCGTCTCTTCGCAAGTTCCTCACCAATTCTCGTCATCGATTCTTCCTCAGGCTTTTTTCAGTTTTTTATTTCTCTCGAAGTCGATGTCTTTGCTTCTAATGACACCTCACCACACCCCACCCCACCCCACCCCACCCCCACTATTTACGGGAATAGCGGCTGAATAAGAAGCCCTCCACCTGCAAGAGCCAAATTCCAGCTGGTGGAATTTGGCAGGGAAGAACCACGGGAGTCAAGTGGCTGGCCCAGGTCACTCACCCCGACACAGGATCAGGGGTAAGGTCATTACGAAGACAAGGCCCGAGGAGACATGGGCGCTGAGAGGGAGTGGGTCTCAGGAGCGGGCGCGCTCCCCAGAATCCCAGGACCTGGGAGAGGACATGGCCTCCAGGGGCCAAGAAAGCGAGGCTGAGGACCGCAGAGCGTAAATACTCACCTCGTGGAAGATAATTTTATGCGCTGCAGGAAGTGCAGAGGGGACAGTAAATGGTTTTAAAATGGAAGGAGGTGCGAAATGCAGCGTTTCCAAGTTCCAAACAGGAATCGGCTTCAGTGCAGACTTTAAACCAAAAGGAAGGCGCCCCTTCACCGCTCACGGAGATGTCTGAATTTGCTGGGGTTGGTGGGGTGGGTGCGGGGATTTAGAGTCAGCAGAGACCCTCAGACCCGGGGTATTGAGGGAAGCCGAGTGAGAGCGGCACGTGTGACTAAGAAAGAGAGAAACTCACAGCTGCACCGCCGGCTCTCCGCTTCCAGATGTGGGAAACTGCGCGGGCTGGCAGTGAAACGGCGAGGGTGGCCTGGGGAAGCGGCCTAAAGGAAGACAAGCTGTCAGGGTGCGGGTCGTGCAGGGAAGCCGGGTCTGCCCTGCACCTTGGGAAGGTGAGGCAGGCGGGGCCGAACTATTCAATAGTGCAATCTCTGAGGAAGGTGACTGCAGGAAATTTAAAGACGTCTGCTTCCTGGAAGGGAAGTTAGATGTCCATCAGCAGATAAATGGATAAGAAAGTTGTGGTACATATACACAGTGGAGTATTACTTAGCCATTAAAAAGAATACATTTGAATCAGTTCTAATGAGATGGATGAAACTAGAGCCGATTATACAGAGAGAAGTAAGCCAGAAAGGAAAACACCAATACAGTATACTGACACATATATATGGAATTTAGAAAGACGGTAATGATGACCCTGTATGCGAGACAGCAAAAGAGACACAGATGTATAGAACGGACTTTTGGACTCTGAGGGAGAGGGAGAGCGTGGGATGATTTGGGAGAATGGCATTGAAACATGTATACTGTCATGTAAGAAATGAAGCGCCAGCCTATGTTCGATGCAGGATACAGGATGCTTGGGGCTGGTGAACGGGGATGATCCAGAGAGATGATATGGGGTGGGAGGGGGATTCAGGATTGGGAGCTCGTATACACCCATGGTGGATTCATGTCAATGTTTGGCAAAACCAACACGGTATTGTAAAGTAAAATAAAGTAAAAAATAAAATTAAAATAAATAAATAAATAAAACAAAACAAAAAGCAAAGGCATCACACTGACAACAAAGGTCCCTATACTCAAAATAATGTAACGTTAGTCGCTCAATCGTGTCCGACTCTTTGCGACTCCATGGAGTCGGACTCCTCTGTCCACCAGGCTCTTCTGTCCCGGGAATTCTCCAGGCAAGAATACTGCAGTGGGTGCCTATTTCCTTCTCCAGGGGAGCTTCCTGACCTATGGATCAAACCATGTCTTCTGCAATGCAGGCACATTCTTTACTGCCTGAGCCACCAGGGAAGCTCAGATATAATCTAAGTGCGATGGAAATAGTTGAGATGAGTGGCAAATTCAAGTTGTGCTTTTTGGAATATCATGGAATTTTTCCCACAAATATTTTCCATGCTTCGATTGAATCCATCGATATGCCGATACGAAGGGTCCACTGTTTTCTTCTCTCCAAATATCAAATTCCAAGCAAGTATGTAATATCATATACAGTTTCAAATTAAATTCACGGGTTTTTTGTTTGATTTTGCTTTAACCTGTCACAAAACATACTGCCATTGAGTCTTTGGATGTGGCATCTAACCAAAAACAGCTGCATATGGTAACCCTCTGTATGAGAGGTGTAAACAGGTAAGAAGACATTTTTGTGGACTACTTTTAAAACATGATAAATGGCATTGTCAACATTATTCACGACTTAAATATTATGTATACATTACAGATCATCTCCATTTCAACAATTATGTAAGGGGAACACTAGAAAATAAAAATTTTATCATGTTCTTATGCAGTGCTGAAGCAACTGAATGTTTTATCTGAAGAGCCTATGATATAAAAATTAGAATCAAAGTTTTGAGTTTTGAATGTTGGTCCATAAAGAAGGCTGAACATAGAAGAATCCATGTTTTCGGACTGTGGTGCTGAAGAAGACTCTCGAGAGTCCCTTGTACAGCAAGGCAAGTCGTCTAGGACCATCAATCTCTTGGGGCTGCTTTGAGGAGGGCAGGAAGAACTCCATCTTGAGGCCTGTCACCCATCTTAAGACAGCAGCTGAACTGGGCCTGAACTTTGCCCAAGAATGCCCATCCTTAAAGTAAAACCAGGTCTCCTTGGAGACCTCTCTCCCCACAGATGACAAAGACTGGAGTTAAGGTCAGGCTGCTCTGGTTAGATTAACAATGAAGATATCCCCCTTGAAGTATAATCACTGTTCCCCTTTAACCTTAATTGTTAGTTCTCCCTACACCTATATGTTGTAAAACTAAATCATATACATCAAAAAAGGTTGCGAACATGTAAACACTCACTTAGTGAGGGGTATAAAACCGAGTCTCTTGAAAATGTCGGGGTCCTTGTTTGGAACTGATTCCCCTGGGACTTGCTGGGGTAATAAACTGTACTCCACTGTCTTGAGTGTCCTCCGAGGTGTGCTTTGTGACTCTGGATTCTCATTTTTCCATAAGAAATCCTAAAGGAAATCAACAGTGAATATTCCCTGGAAGGACTGATGCTGAATCTGAAGCTCCAATACTTTGGCTATCTGATGTGAAGAGCCGACTCACTGGAAAAGACCGTGATGCTGGGAAAGATGGAAGGCAGGCGGAAAAGAGGATGGGATGGTTGGATGTCATCACAGACTCGATGGACAGGTGTTTGAGCAAGTTCCAGAGATGGTGAAGGGCAGGGAACCCTGCCTGGTGCAGTCCACAGGGTTGCCAAGAGTCCAACAGGACTGAGCGACTTAACACTGACCTACTCCAGTATTCTTTCCTGAGAAATCCCACAGACATAGGAGCCTGGCAGGCTACAGTCCCTGGGGATCTCAAAGAGCTCTGACTGAGCACTGCGACCATTTTATATTTCTCTTTGATTCTAATGCTCATACAAGTAACCAGCATCCCTGAAAATAATCTCCTAAAATGAAGTCTTTGTAGTCAATTTAATACCATGCTCATATAAAACAGTAAAGGACAATAACACACCTCCCTATCACTCGAGAAAGAACTTCAGCTCAAGCACCAGTCCCCAAGCTGAAATTCTAAACTAGTTCCTGAACACGTGATTTGATACTTATAAAATTATCAGGTGCCACGTCATAATTAAAATGACTTTTTCTTTATAAATTACTACGTATTTCATGCACTGTATCTGTTAACTGAGGATCTTACATCGAGAGGAAATCAGACCCTGGGCCTCTCACAGCAATGGCTGAACTTATTTGGGCTAGAGGAAGGGGTCAGGGAATAGGGAGGTGTGAAGTGACTGGAGACTACAGATAGGTAGGAGAGGGGACCCCACAGGCGCAGCTTAACAGCAAAAACAAAAACAAGTACCTGACATTTCCAATGGTCGACCACACCTACCAAGTCTCAGCTTCGGGAACTGGCTGTAGAACCGCTTGCATCGAAGTGAGGACGGGACACTCCTCAGCCATTGGTGTCAGAAGAATGCCACAGCGAAGGGTGGCGCGTAGGGCACACGCATGCGCCTGGGCCTGTGAGGGGCCCAGCGATCTGTCAGAGCCTGGCCAAGAGGACACCTGCTGTGTTCTTCCTTTTGGCTCCCAGGTATCTTGTCAGGGTTTAGAAGTACATGAGGGTCCTTCCCGTCTTGTGTTGCATAACTGATTGTTCATAACTGTAACAGTTTTAAAGTAAAAACTTAAAATTCTCTGGGATAATTGAGCTGGAGAGTAAGGTTTCCTCTTAACAGGATTCCTGCTGATGAGGCTGAAGCAGTTCAGTATGGGAACTGAAACCTGGTGTGGTGGCCGGGCTGGGGGTGGGTAGGGGTGGGTGGGGATTGATGGGGGGTGGTGGCTGGA
The DNA here is from genome assembly GCF_014754425.2 of Oryx dammah. Classification (NCBI taxonomy): domain Eukaryota; kingdom Metazoa; phylum Chordata; class Mammalia; order Artiodactyla; family Bovidae; genus Oryx; species Oryx dammah. The sequence continues at coordinate 6,247,471 of NW_024070197.1, forward strand.
CCCAGAAATATTCCTGCAATTACAATTAATTTAAGCAGTTTAAGTAAACAAGAACTGGCTTTGTGCAGGGATGACAAGCTGGAATGTGAAACACACAGCTCTTAGTAACACCTCACAGTAACACCTAGAAGGAGAAAAATATGTTGACATTCCACTTCTTCAAAGATCAAGCTTATTAGTCACTGCAGCAGCCCAACAAAAATGCACCCTGAGGGGAATGCAGGCTGGAGCAAACCAGGTACCATCTGAGCTTCCGACATAGTAGCCTTGGTAAATCAGGAACAGCCTCTCGGGCCCATCGTCCTCCTCAGGAAGTCCAGGTAAGTTTAGGGGAGTCTCTGCTGGTTTTCAGATCTCTCAGTTATGGAGTGATGACCCCAAATTTTACTTCGTAGGGTATTAACGGTTAAAAGACACAGGAGGACCCTGGCTGAAAGATACTGGGATTTGCTCAGTTGAAAGCCACTCACTGACACTTCCCTGGTGGTCCAGTGATAAGGAATCCACCTGCTAGTGCATGCGACACAGGTTTGATCCCTGGTCTGGGAGGATACCACGTGCCTTGGGGGAACTAAGCCCGAGCAACACAAGTACTGAGCCTGTGCTCTAAAGCTTGTGCTCTGCAACAAGAGTAGCTATAGCAGTGAGAAGCCAGCACAGCAATTAGAGTCGTTCCTGCTTGCTGCAACTAGAGAAAGCCCACGTGCAGCTTTCTCTACTGCAGTGAAAGGCTCAGCACAGCCGAAAGGAAAAAAGACATTGAGGGATCTGGACTGACCCAAACAAGGAGATTCAGAATGCCAGTCTCCAACCAAACACCAGCCACGTTTATGTATTTTATGTACAGAATTTATAGCCCCTGCTCGCCGCAAGGAGAGAAAAGCCAGGGCACAGTGAAGACCCAGCAGGCCAAAAATAAAATTTAAAGTTATTAAAGAAGAGAGAAAAAATTTCCTGTAATGAGAATTGCATTCTTCTTTATAGATACTGTTTCTGTTCCATGCTTTTGATGCTTGTGATGACATAGCTTCAACTACTTTTGAGAAAAACTTGTTTATATCATAATATATGTCATATAAACATCATAAGTGAATACTTCCTCAATGTAATGGAATGTCAAAAATTACTAGATGATCACTTGACACTAATTAGGCAGTTTTAGTTTTTATTTAAAAATTATATATTCTCTTTTCTTTGCTGTTTCCAAAAGCTCCATCAGATGTAGACAACAAAGCAGACTACAAAATAACATCTTGAGAAAACATTACAATTTAGTTTCACCAAAATTATCACCAACTTTGCACTATTTATAAATATTTCTATGTGTATTAACTGCCTGAACTCAAGTCCTAAAGGAACTTTCTTCATGTTTATAGGGCAGCTACTATGTTCCCTGTCATTGTCTTCTGTGC
>NW_024070197.1:6253882-6327755 GCF_014754425.2 Oryx dammah
TGAGTTTGAGTAAACTCTGGGAGTTGGTGATGGACAGGGAGGCCTGGCGTGCTGCAGTCCATGGAGTCACAAAGAGTCGGACATGGTTCTTGGTTTCAGCGACTAAACCAAACTGTCCTTGGAGTCCTGCTACTGAGGCAGAAGTGATTCAGAGGCCTGGGAACTGAAACCTGGTCTGGTGGCCAGTTTGGGGTTGGGTGGGGGTTGATGTGGGGTGCTGGTGGGGTGGGGCTGGATGTGGGGTGCTGGCTGGACCCAGGAATATTCCTGCAATTAGAATTTAAGCAGTTTAAGTAAACAAGAACTGGCTTTATGTAGGGATGAAAAGCTAGAATGTGAAACACAACTCTTGAAAGCGCTACTTGTAAGGAGAAAAATGTCTTGACATTCCACTTCTTCAAGGATCAAGCTTATTAGTCACTGCAGTGGCCCAGCGAAAGTGCACCCTGAGGGGAAAGCAGGACTGAGAAAAGCAGGCACCATGCTGTGCTTTGGACATTCTGGCCTTGGTAGTTCAGGACGGCACTCTTGGGTCCATCTGCCTCTTCAGCAAGTCCAGAGAAGTTTGAGGGAGTCTCTCCTGGTTTTCAGATCTCCCAGTTATTGATCGATGACCCCCATTTTGTTTGGCAGTGTTTTAACATACATAGGGCCCAGTTAAAAGACACTGAGTAGAACTTCCCTGGTGGTCCAGTGGTAGGTAAATAATCTACCTGCCAACGCAAAGGACTCGGGTTTGATCCCTGGTCTGGGAGGATACTACGTGCCTCAGAGAAACTAAACCCGTGCAACACAAGTACTGAGCCTGTGCTCTAGAGCCTGTGCTCTAAAGCCTGTGCTCTGCAACAACAGTAGCCACAGCAATGAGACGCCTGCACACAAGTAACTAGAAACTCACTTCTCCTTGATCAGTTCAGTTCAGTTCAGTTCAGTCGCTCAGTCGTGTCCGACTCTTTGTGACCCCATGAATCGCAGCACGCCAGGCCTCCCTGTCCATCACCAACTCCCGGAGTTCACTCAGACTCACGTCCATCGAGTCAGTGATGCCATCCAGCCATCTCATCCTGTCGTCCCCTTCTCCTCCTGCCCCCAATCCCTCCCAGCATCAGAGTCTTTTCCAATAAGTCAACTCTTCACATGAGGTGGCCAAACTACTGGAGTTTCAGCTTTAGCATCATTCCTTCCAAAGAAATCCCAGGGCTGATCTCCTTCACAAAGGACTGGTTGGATCTCCTTGCAGTCCAAGGGACTCTCAAGAGTCTTCTCCAACACCACAGTTCAAAAGCATCAATTCTTTGGCGCTCAGCCTTCTTCACAGTCCAGATCTCACATCCATACATGATCACTGAAAAAACCATAGCCTTGACTAGACGGACCTTAGTCGGCAAAGTAATGCTTTTGAATATACTATCTAGGTTGGTCATAACTTTTCTTCCAAGGAGTAAGCGTCTTTTAATTTCATGGCTGCAGTCACCATCTGTAGTGATTTTGGAGCCCCCCAAAATAAAGTCTGACACTGTTTCTACTGTTTCCCCATCTATTTCCCATGAAGTGATGGGACCGGATGCCATGATCTTTGTTTTCTGAATGTTGACCTTTAAGCTAACTTTTTCACTCTCCACTTTCACGTTCAGCAAGAGGCTTTTTAGTTCCTCTTCACTTTCTGCCATAAGGGTGGTGTCATCTGCATATCTGAGGTTATTGATATTTCTCCCAGCAATCTTGATTCCAGCTTGTGTTTCTTCCAGTCCAGCGTTTCTCATGATGTACTCTGCATGTAAGTTAAATAAGTAGGGTGACAATATACAGCCTTGACGTACTCCTTTTCCTCTTTGGAACCAGTCTGTTATTCCATGTCCAGTTCTAACTGCTGCTTCCTGACCTGCATACAGATTTCTTAAGAGGCAGGTCAGATGGTCTGGTATTCCCATCTCGTTCAGAATTTTCCACAGTTTATTGTGATCCACACAGTCAAAGGCTTTGGTATAGTCAATAAAGCAGAAATAGATGTTTTTCTGGAACTCTCTTGCTTTTTCCATGATCCAGCAGATGTTGGCAATTTGATCTCTGGTTCCTCTGCCTTTTCTAAAACCAGCTTGAACATCAGGCTGTTCACGGTTCTCGTATGGCTGAAGCCTGGCTTGGAGAATTTTGAGCATTACTTTACTAGCATGTGAGATGAGTGCAATTGTGCGGTAGTTTGAGCATTCTTGCAATGCCTTTCTTTGGGATTGGAATGAAAACTGACCTTTCCCAGTCCTGTGGCCACTGCTGAGTTTTCCAAATTTGCTGGCATATTGAGTGCAGCGCTTTCACAGCATCATCTTTCAGGATTTGAAACAACTCAATTGGAATTCCATCACCTCCACTAGCTTTGTTCGTAGTGATGCTTTCTAAGGCCCACCTGACTTCACATTCCAGGATGTCTGGCTCTAGATTAGTGATCACACCATCATGATTATCTGGGTCATGAAGATCTTTTTTGTACAGTTCTTCTGTGTATTCTTGCCACCTCTTCTTAATATCTTCTGCTTCTGTTAGGTCCATACCATTTCTGTCCTTTATCGAGCCCATTTTTGCATGAAATGTTCCCTTGGTATCTCTAATTTTCTTGAAGAGATCTCTAGTCTTTCCCATTCTTTTGTTTTCCTCTATTTCTTTGCATTGATCTCTGAAGAAGGCTTTCTTATCTCTTCTTGCTATTCTCTGGAACTCTGCATTCAGATGCTTATATCTTTCATTTTCTCCTTTGCTTTTTGCCTGTCTTCTTTTCACATCTATTTGTAAGGCCTCCCCAGACAGCCATTTTTCTTTTTTGCATTTCTTTTCCATGGGGATGGTCTTGATCCCTGTCTCCTGTACAACGTCACGAACCTCATTCCATAGTTCATCAGGCACTCTATCTATCAGATCTAGGCCCTTAAATCTATTTCTCACTTCCACTGTATAATCATAAGGGATTTGATTTAGGTCATACCTGAATGGTCTAGCGATTTTCCCTGCTTTCTTCAATTTCAGTCTGAATTTGGTAATGAGTTCATGATCTGAGCCACAGTCAACTCCTGGTCTTGTTCTTGTTGACTGTATAGCGCTTCTCCATCTTTGACTGTAAAGAATATAATCCATCTGATTTCAGTTTGACCATCTGGTGATGTCCATGTGTAGAGTCTTCTCTTGTGTTGTTGGAAAAGAGTGTTTGCTATGATGAGTGCATTGTCTTGGCAAAACTTTATTAGTCTTTGCCCTGCTTCATTCTGCATTCCAAGGCCAAATTTGCCTGTTACTCCAGGTGTTTCTTGACTTCCTACTTTTGCATTCTAGGCCCCTATAATGAAAAGGACATCTTTTAGGGGTGTTAGTTCTAAAAGGTCTTGTAGGTCTTCATTGAAGCATTCAACTTCAGCTTCTTCAGCATTACTGGTTGGGGCATAGACTTGGATAACTGTGATATTGAATATTTTGCCTTGGAGACGAACAGAGATCATTCTGTCGTTTTTGAGATTGCATCCAAGTACTGCATTTCGGACTCTTTTGTTGACCATGATGGCTACTCCATTTCTTCTGAGGGATTCCTGCCCACAGTAGTAGGTATAATGGTCATCTGAGTTAAATTCACCCATTCCAGTCCATTTTAGTTCGCTGATTCCTAGAATGTGGACGTTCACTCTTGCCATCTCCTTTTTGACCCCTCCCAATTTGCCTTGATCATGGACCTGACATTCCAGGTTCCTATACAATATTGCTCTTTACAGCATCAGACCTAGCTTCTATCACCAGTCACATCGGGTGGCTGCGACCCAGCACACTAAGTGTGGCCAAGAGGAGTTACCCCACAACCAAGGTCAGGGGCAGCGGCCGAGAGTGCCAGGCTGTGATGGCGCAGGAATGGCTGAGAGGAGCTACCCAAGTCCAAGGTCATGGGCGGCGGCCAGGAGGTGCAATCAGAGGAGCCGTGGCTCTGCGGGCATAGGAGGGCCTAGAGGAGCCATCCCACGTTGAAGGTCAAGAAGGGTGGCGGTAAGGAGATACCTCTCATCCAAAGTAAGGAGCAGCGGCTGTGCTTTGCTGGAGCAGCCATGAAGAGATACCCCACACCCAAGGTAAGAGAAACCCAAGTAAGATGGTAGGTGTTGCAAGAGGGTATCAGAGGGCACACACACTGTATCCACACTCACAGAAAACTAGTCAATCTAATCACACTAGGACCACAGCCTTGTCTAACTCAATGAAACCAAGCCCTGCCTGCGAGGCAACCCAAGACAGGCGGGTCATGGTGGAGAGGGCTGACAGAATGTGGTCCACTGGAGAAGGGAATGGTAAAGCACTTCAGTATTCTTGCCTTGAGAACCCCATGAACAGTATGAAAGGCAAAATGATAGGATACTGAAAGAGGAACTCCCCAGGTCAGTACGTGCCCAATATGCTACTGGAGATCAGTGGAGAAATAACTCCAGAAAGAATGAAGGGATGAAGCCAAAGCAAAAACATATATATTACCATATGTAAGAGCCTGTGGGAGTTTGACGTATGAGTGAGTGCTCTGGGACAATCTGGGGGAATATGGTGGTGAGAGAGGTGGGTTCAGGAAGGAGGGGACATATGTACACCTATGGCCTATTCATGTTGATGTATAGGAAAAACCATTACAATAGTGAAAAAAAAAATTGATGGTGAGTTAGGCCTGAACACAGAATCAAAACTTTCCCATACCTAACACATTTGTGTAGTTTTCCTCCAGTTTGAATTTTCTGAGGGTCAAAAAGTTGATATATTTTACCACATTCTCTACATGTCTAAGTTTTCACTGCCATATGGATTCTCAGATTTTCTGCAACTTCATTCCTTGTGACTGAAGGGTTTGCCACGTAATACCGTTTATGTGGTTTCTCTCCTGTATGAACTGCCATTCATGCTGAACATGCCCTAGAAACTGCCACATTCATTTCACTTGTATCTTTTCTATGCAGTATGAATTCTCTGAATTATAAGGCCTGAACACTGACTAAAGGCTTTGTCACACTCACGACATTTGCACTAAAATGTTTCTCACAACTGTCACATCTCTAATGTTTCTCTCTAGTATGAATTCTCCGATGGTTTCTAAGTTCGTCATTTCAAATAAAGCACCGGCCATATACATCATATTTCTATGGTTTCTCTCCTGTCTGAACTGCATGATGATGAGTTATGGATGACTGTGCCTAAATGGTTTGTCACAATTTTTATATTTGTAAGGTTCTCTCCAGTATGAATTCTCTGATGAACTGCAAGGTTTGCATTCACACTGAAAGCCCTGCCACATATACTTCATTTATATGGTTTCTCTCCAGTATGAACTCTCTGATGAATACCAAGTTTTCCAGTATGACTAAACGTCTTGCCACACACATCACATTTAGGTGGTTTTCCTCCAGTATGAACACTCCGGTGAACAGCAAGGTTTGAACTTGCTCTGAAAGCCTTGCCACATATATCACATTTATATGGTTTCTCTCCGCATGAAGTCTCCGATGAAGTCTACATTTTGCAGGCTGATTAAAGGCCTTGCCACGTACATCACATTTATATGGTTTCTCTCCACTATGAACTCTCTGATGAACAGCAAGGTTTCCAGTACGACTGAATGCTTTGCGACACACATCACATTTATATGGTTTCTCTCCAGTATGAATTCTATGATAAAGTCCAGCTTTCGCAGTCTGGTTAAAGGCCTTGCCACATACATCACATTCATATGGTTTCTCTCCAGTATGAACTCTCCGATGAACAGCAAGGTTTCCAGTATGACTAAAAGCTTGCCACACACATCACATTTATATGGTTTCTCTCCAGTATGAATTCGCCAATGAACTGCAAGGTTTGCAGTTTGACTAAAGGCTCTGCCACAAGTATGATATTTACGTGGTTTCTCTCCCGTATGGAATCTCTGATGAACTGCAAGCTTTGCAGCTTCATTAAAGGCCATGCCACATATATCACATTTATATGCTTTCACTCCAGTATGAAGACTCCGATGAACAGTAAGGTTTGCAGTATGACTAAACGCCTTGTCACATACATTGCATTTGTATGGATTCTTTCCAGTATGAATTCTCTGATGAACTGCAAGGTTTTAAGTTTGACTAAAGGCCTTGCCTCATACATCACATCTATGTGGTTTCCCTCCAGTATGAATTCTCCGATGCATTGCAAGTTTTGTAGCTTGATTAAAAGCCTTGTTGCACACATCGCATTTATCTGGTTTTCCTCCTGTATGGATTCTTTGATATCTAGTGAGTTCTGAGTCCTGAAGAAAGGTTATGTCATACTCATTGCATTAGTCAGGTCTTTTCTTTTGTGTTTCATGGTCTGGTAACAGTTCTGAAGGGTGCATAACAGCATTCTCATGTTTATGAGAAAAGCCTTTGCAGACATTACGAGTTCTCTGAGACGATAAACCTGAGGTGCTGACGTTTGTCACAACTTGACTACATTCAAAAATTATTCCTTCAGATTGTACCATCTGCAATTCATCCTGAAAGGTGGATCCGTGCCTTTAAAAAGGTCTATTTCCTGCATCACTTCTACTATGATGATCTCTTCCATCAGTGAGGTTTTGTTATGGGATGTAGACATTCCTTTGTCATTTCTTTCATCATCTGTCCACAGACAATCAAAGTCATGTATACTTTCCTGGATCTTCCTGAGGCAAAAATCTTTGATTTCAAGGCTTTCAGCTCTTCCAAACATCACTCTTTGAAAAATTTCCCCTTTCCCACTGTTTGCTTTTGCCTGTAATTTCTTGGTCATATGTATACGAGACATATCTACAAGACATAAAGAACCACAGGTATTCTATTAGTTACAATTCATAAATAAATTATTTCTTGTCAAACACATGATATTATACCAAAAGTCTTATCCATCCAGAACACAATTACAAATCTTCGTAATGATGATCTTAAAACGATAGAACACTAAAGGAATAGAATTCTTTAAAAAAGAGTGATCATATGTAATTCAAATTAACTTTAGGGTAGTGTAGTTTCAAACACAATCAGAAAACATTCATTTTATGCAAACTCATGTCAGTTCGCAAAGAAAACGTATTTTCCCACCATGACCTCAAAGCTCATCCTACTTTGTACTAAACACACTGCTGTCTTATAATTGAGGAGAAACGAATGGTATATTGTACACATTTTATGCACATTTATACATATTTAAAAGGTAAAGAACATACAGGACTAGAGAGGAGACTCAGTGGTAAAGAAACTGCCTGCCAATGCAGAAGACTCGGCACAGGGGGATACAATCCCTGGGTAGGAAAGATCCCCTGGAGCAGGAAATCACAACCCAGTGCACTATTTTTGCCTGAAAAAAATTCCATGGGTAGGAAAGCTTGGTGGGCTACAGTTCATGAAATCACAAAGAGTCAGACAGGACTGAGCACCTGAGCAAACAAGCATCAATCAGGCAATACACTGGAATGGTAAACAGTGCAAAAGAAGCATTCTAATGAGTAATGTGAAAAATAAATGGCAGTTAGTAACTGTTCAACAAACACTGCATTGAGAAAATAAAGAATTCTGTAAACCATATATATATTTTTTTTCTTTCTTTTTTTTGCTGGACCATGTGGCTTATGGGATCTTTGTTCCCTGATCATGGATTAAATCCATGCTCACTGCAGTGAAACTACTGAAGCCTATCCACTGGACTGTCAGGGAATTCCCTAAAATAATTTAAAAAATAAAAAAATAAACACTTTTCTAAATACCTCTTAGAAATCTATCAGTAGATAGACATATAGGCATTTTATGACTATTAATAAGAACCATGAATAAGTGGTTCATGTAAGTTCTATCGTGTAATACAAAAAGACCGTCAATTTTTAAAAACAAAAAATAAGTGAAACATTCTCTGCTTACACAATAATCATTCAATACATCAACTCCCTATCTACACAGTAACCTAAACTCACCCAGTTCATTGGCTCCAAGATACATGTAAAGAAACAAGCTTTGAGGCTTCCCTTGTGGCTCAGAGGTAAAGAATCCGCCTGCTAGTGCTGGGCACACAGGTTTGATCCTTGATCCTGGAAATTCCCACATGCCTGAGAACAACTAAGCCTGTAGGCTACAAGTGATGATTCTGTACTCTAGAGCTGGGGAGTCACAACTACTGCGCAAACACACAGAGACCACGCATTGCAACAAGAGAATCCACTAGAATGAGAAGATCATGCACTGTAACTAGAGGGCAGCCCTTGCTCGCTGCAAGTAGAGAAAAGCCCCTGAAGCAACAAAGACCCGGTGCAGCCAAAAACAAATAAATTTTAAATAAATTTTTAACATACTGTTATGAAAATAAAGAAATGTGATTGGAAAACCTAGTTAACTAGAGTCAGAGACAACTCTCTTGAGAACAAAATGTAAAATAACAACATACAAGATGTAATGTAGATGAGACATGTGACAATAAGCATGACCGGAAGTAAATATATCTTTTAAGCAAAAGTAACCTTTGAGGCAAACTCCCTGTGGTCCAGGAGTTAGGACGATGTGCTTTCACTGTAGGGGGCACAGATTCCATCCATGAATGGGGAACTAAGAACCGGACTGCCATGTGGCACAGCAAAAAAAATAAAATTAATAATAATAACTTCTAATTTTTTCTATAAAACACCCAAGAGTCTATGGCACCTAACAGCACTAATTACCACAGGAGGGGGACAAGGGGAAGTAAATCCCTTTGAAATAGCTCATCACATGCTACCCAAAGTCAAGCAACAAAATTGACAGGAGTCAAATGACAGATTGTTGCAGAACATATAAAGACCTTGCCTTTTGGGACCTCTTTTCTTGGAGTCCAATTTCCATGAAACTTTGTTTTTTTTTTAAATCACTTTGTTAATTTAGAAACAGCCATCTGTAGGTCAGAAGTACTTTGCACTTTCCTTAATAAAATGTAATTTTGAGGTAGGAGTTGGAAGAGCTGCAGGTTGGACATCTACCATCAGCTACCCTCCACTTGCATGCCCTGAGACAAGAGATAGGTGGGCTCGGTTGAGGAATTTACAGCCAACAAAAACAGAGTAAACAGGCAGTTTGTCTCAGCTCAAGGGAACAACCATGGCAAGGACAAAGAAAGGAAAAACCCCTGTCTGATACAGGAGACAATACACAAGTGCAGAAAGGCACCTTGGAGTCAAAAGTCAGAGGATCAGTCCAGGCCATAATGAGTTTTGTTCCTCTGAGAAGCCTTTACTTCAAGATCCAGGGTGTGCCTGTGTACCCAAGGGGAGGGTCCTGAGACAAATTAACCAGGGGGGACAAAGCAAGGTGATTGGCTCACATTTCTCATACCTTTCTTACTAAAAACAGACATCTTACTTTCCTTAAGCAACCATGAGCTGTCCGTTATATTAGCATTTTGTAGACTGGTGAACATAAATACCAGTGATAATGTCTAAGAATATTTGCTTTCTTATAGAGAACATCTCAGGGTGGCACCAAACGTATTCATTAATAGTCCAAAATCTCTTTAGTTAGTCTGTAAGAGGAGATGAGTTTTCAGTAATCTGTGTTTTAGAATCTTATTTTATTTGGAAATGACCTAGATATCCAACGAACTTGCATCACTTAGTTTAGCACAACCCTAGAAATTCAGGTTATTCAAATCTGGAGAGATTATTTTAGACAGACATTTCTAAAGTATAATCACTCCTAACAGAGTTTATCCAAAAACTCCAATCGCATTTGCATTCTTTCCTTAAAAGTTTCTTCACTCGAGTTACTTTAAGTGTTGACAAACTTACTTAACATTAAACCTAGGTACAATAAAAGTATTAGACAATGTGAAGACACAAGACATGTCTTAATTAGATTAGCAAACAAACATTAATACTAGATATTTAATATTGAATATTTCCCAGTTCACATGAACCTGAAATTCATTTAGGTTAATTTCTCTTGTAATTGTTTGATTTGTTTAAGTGTTTACTTTTTTTTTTAACGAACAATTGAATTAGAGCTCATTTACAAATTCACCTCAGCAATATTATCCAAAAACAAAGACACACATTGAGACAAACATAAATGCAGATCGACAGACATGAGAGCTCTCATACTTTCCTGCTTGAGATTTAAAATGTCTCTTTCACCTTTTTCTTCCCTACCCCCACCCCGTGGTTTAAAATTCTAATTTGCCCAAGACTGACATCCCTGGAAAAATGCGTTACGTACTTCAAGGACATGGCATAGGTTGCATGCTATGCAGGGTCATTCAGTCCTGTCCAACCCCCTGCAACCCCGTGGACTCTAGCCCACCAGGCTCCTCTGTCCATGATGGGACACTCCAGGCAAGAATACTGGAGTGGGTTCCATTCACTCCTCAGGGGATCTTCCCTACCCAGGGATCAAATCCACGTCTCCTGTGTCTCCTCCAGGGGCTGGTGGGTTCTTTACCACTAGAGTCATCTGGGAAGCCCTGGCAAAGGTTAACTTTCAGTTTTTTTTTTCAGCAGGTCTTTTTAACAAGCTTGCTGTTTTTAATTCCACATGTAAAAAGAACCGTTTTTGCATTTTCAAAGAAAAAAAATTCATCTTAACCAGTTTTCTCCAGAGTCTAACTAACATGGCTATCCTGTATCAAACAAGTTATCTTTCCTTTCTATAGTCATAGCTTTATGACTAAAATACAGATCAAATAGTGCTCAAATTGACTGTGATAACAGGGCCAGAAGGACTGATAAAACTCTTGGAACGTCCCTCCAAGGAGATGGGGGTGTTTGATCAGAAGAATCTAAAGGGGTAAACAAACTTGCTAGAGTGGGGGAAACTGGGCTCCCCCTCTCCACTCAGAGACTGGGGCAGTTAGAAGGGGACCAGCTGATGGAGGGAGACAGAGGGGCTGGGAGGGCTGTAAGGCCACAACAGGACAAAGAATGGAGAGAGAAAGGCAGTGGGGACACTGTTGGAGCTGTGGGCCGGCTAAAGAGAGTCGACTGAAAAAGTGAAGATTTGATCAGCCAAAATATAATGTGACATTGTAATATGGATAATCATCTTCACAAATCGCATAGTTCTTTTTTTAGTTGTAACTTCTCTTTAGATAGTTTTAAGTTACCTTTATTTACCTCACAGTAGGCAGAGAGGAGGAGCCAGGAGCCAACTTGGATGGTGCTAAGCCTGGGGTTGGTAGGCAAGTTCAGTTCAGTTCAGTCGCTCAGTCGTGTCCGACTCTTTGCGACCCCATGAATCACAGCACACCAGGCCTCCCTGTCCATCACCACCTCTGGGAGTTCACTCAGACTCGCGTCCATTGAGTCAATGATGCCATCCAGCCATCTCATCCTCTGTCGTCCCCTTCTCCTCCTGCCCCCAATCCCTCCCAGCATCAAAGTCTTTTCCAATGAGTCAACACTTTGCATCAGGTGGCCAAAGTACTGGAGTTTCAGCTTTAGCATCATTCCCTCCAAAGAAATCCCAGGGTTGATCTCTTTCAGAATGGACTGGTTGGATCTCCTTGCAGTCCAAGGGACTCTCAAGAGTCTTCTCCAACACCACAGGTCAAAAGCATCAATTCTTCAGCGCTCAGCCTTCTTCACAGTCCAACCCTCATATCCATACATGACTACTGGAAAAACCATAGCCTTGACTAGACGGACCTTAGTCGCCAAAGTAATGTCTCTGCTTTTGAATATGCTATCTAGGTTGGTCATAACTTTTCTTCCAAGGAGTAAGCATCTTTTAATTTCATGGCTGCACTCACCATCTGCAGTGATTTTGGAGCCCCCAAAAATAAAGTCTGACACTGTTTCCACTGTTTCTCCATCTATTTCCCATGGAGAGATGGGACCGGATGCCATGATCTTCGTTTTCTGATTGTTGAGCTTTAAGCCAACTTTTCACTCTCCTCTTTCACTTTCATCAAGAGGCTTTTTAGTTCCTCTTCACTTTCTGCCATAAGGGTGGTGTCATCTGCATATCTGAGGTTATTGATATTTCTCCTGGCAAGGGCCCCTGCAAAGGTTGAACAATCTCAAGATTTGTCCCCTATCTTATCTATGGTACTGCAAGACTTGCACTCACAGAAGACAGTCTGGACATTCACACTCAGGGCAGTTTCCATGCAGGTTAGAAGCAAGGTCAGAGGAATGCACTGCTTTGTCTTGAAGCCTAAACAAGACTATTTATTTAATTTCCCTAACACCTTGGTGGCTCCATGGTAACAATCTGCTTAGTAATGCGAGAGAAATGGGTTCGATTCTTGTTCTTGGAACACCTCACATGTCACGGAAAATAAGTTGATGAGGCACAAATGCTGAGCTTGTATGGTAGAACTACTCAAGCCCGTGTGCCTAGGGCCCGGGCTTCACAACAAAAGAAGCCACCACAATGAGAAACCGTGCTCCCCGCAACTAGAGAGTAGCCCTCACTCGTCTCAAATAGACAAAAGTCCACACAGCAAAAAACACCCGGTACAGGCCAAAAAAAAGGACCTTGCCTTCATCTCTGTGGGTGCTACAGCACCACTCGAGGGTGCTGTACATTTCACATGTCGAAGAACAGAGCCCTAAGTATGGAGAAGAAAAATCTCCCGTGAGAGTTCACAAATATTAAACATCTGTTTTCTCACAGAACTCTCCCACTTGGAGAGTTTCCCAAACCCCATGAAGGGTGTGGCTTCCTCCCTGTCCTTGTGACAGGTGACCTGTGATCACACCGTGGATACTTTCCCACTCATCTGGATGTTTGCTATTAGCACCTCATTCTCCACAATCCAGGGGTCTTCTTCCTTGTGCCACAAGAATGGAGATAACGTTCAGATCAGAAACAGAACTTCCTACTCAGAAGTAATGCCATATACTGTGGCTTCTTCCAGAATCCAACCTCTCTCTCTCTTTTAAATAAATGTATCTGTTATTTTTCATACATTGGTGTATTCATTTCTTTTGGCTCGGGTGAGTGTTCGTTGTTGCTTGGTCTTTTCCCCAAGTTCAGCAAGTAGGGGCTACGCTCCAGTCGCAGTGCTCATGCTCCTCACTTGCTGCAGCTTCTCCTGGGTGCACGGGCTTCAGTACTTGTCCCATGTGGGCTCAGTAGTTGCAGCTTCCAGGCTCTAGAGTGCTGGCTCGTAGTTGAGGCACACAGGCGTAGCTGCTCTGTGACATGTGGGATCTTCCCAGGCCAAGGATCCAACCTGTGTCTCCTGCATTGGCAGGTGTAGAATCCAGCTCTTTTGTCAGCCCAGGAGTGAGGACATTACAAACTGAAAGAAAAATACTTCTCAAATGAATTTACTCTCTGCCTCCTGAATGCACAAGGAACAGCAGGTATCGGCTCAGAGGTTAAAGCGTCTGCCCGCAATGTGGGAGACCTGGGTTCGATCCCTGGGTTGGGAAGATCTCCTGGAGAAGGAAATGGCAACCCACTCCAGTATTCTTGCCTGGAGAATCCCATGGACGGAGGAGCCTGGTGGGCTACAGTCCACGGGGACACAAAGAGTAGGAAATGACTGAGCGACTTCACTTCACTTTTGAAGAACTACTGAACCAAGAACACAGGGCTAGGAAACAGGCAACTGGAGATTTCACAGTTTCAACTCAGCTTTATAAACACGCGAGCTGTGGAGAAACTCGTTGCGTATCACACAGTGGGCAGGTCACCTGAAGGAAAGACAAGTTTAAACTCCTGATACCAATCATGAAGCTTTACATGTATGAGTCAATAAGCTTTAGAGCTTAGTCAAGAAAAACAGGGGATCTCAAAAGGTACAGAGGGAATGTGCAGAGGTACCCCAGGGCAGACTCCCTACTTCAGAGGGAAGTGATCCTCACCCACAGACAGTGTTCCTGAGGGTCTCCACCATCACATCCTGGTACAAGGTCCTCTGGGCAGGGTCCAGGCATTCCCACTCCTCAGCAGTGAAATCTAGGAACACATCCTTGAAGCTCAAATGTGCCTGAAATGAAAACACATTCCACCAATGGGCCCCGAGGAGGATTCTTAGTTTCACACAAAATGAGAAGAGGTGAGAGGGATAAAGCTCAACTCAGTTGAAGTAATATTCTGATAAATCCATTACAAGCTGCTTGAAGCAAACTGTTGGTCTCTAATCTAATTTAAAATTTCTTCTTTTTCCCTAAGACTATGAAATCCTGCAACCAACATGAATTTGTCATGTATGCGGAAAATACATGAAAAATACACAAATTCAAACCAGCACTGGGTTGTCTATGCAGAAGTGTTCCATTCAACACACTGAGTGACATAGTGTCACTATCTAGATGAGTTACAGCAAGACTAGTGTCTTCAGAGATGACAAAGTCCACAGTGACTTTAAGAGAACACACATTGTGATGATGATGACACCATCACACTGACGACAGGTGTTTCAGCACGTCCTACACACTAAGCATTACTCTGAAGACTTCACACGGATGAACTTGTCATCAACAAAACAGCACGTTAGAGAAAGATCTCGTCCACCTTACTGGGGAGAAAAATCTTTCACTCTAAGAAATCGCTCAGATCAAACCCGTAAGAAATGAAGCAACAGCACCTGAGCTCAGGTGGTTGGGAGAGACAACTGAACCTAAAGAATCAACCAGTTAACTACCTGAGAAGGAAAGAGCATCCACAGAGAGTTCCCTGAAAATACCTGAAACAAGTTCAAGGCAGCTGAAATACAATAGAACAGCATAAATGGTCACGATACAGGGTCACACCCTCTCCCATCGCAACCCTCACCACGTCAATCCTCTGACTACAGTTCACATCATTCATGTGATGATGCAGAGAAATCAGCGCCATGAAATACCCTTAAGATACAACTGAAACTGCTACAAAGCATACACCATTATTTATGAGAGGATGTTTTTGTAATAAAACCATGGAGTTACATATCCATGCATTCATGCATGCATGTGTAAACACACAATTGATTGAAACAAGAAGAGTTGTCTTTATTTTTTTTTCTGTCATTCTATAAAATTTCATTCAGCGTCAGCTTTGTGCCTCAAACTTGAAATACAGCAGTGAACATGATGGAGCTTACAATCTAGCAGCCAGCCAGCCAATTTCATCCACAATTTTAATGTAACTACTGATATAAGTGCTCTGACACAGGCCCAGTGCTAAGACAAGATTAAACAGAAAGTCTTAAGCTACATTGCGAAATCAGACAAGGTCTCTGTGAGGAAGAAACACTTAGGATTGGCAAGGTGGGAAACAGAAAAGTGTTGCAAGCAGAGAGAAGAGCCTGAGTGCCAGCTCTGAGGCAGGAAGATATTTACTGAACAGAAAGTCAGCCAGTGTGACTGGGACACAAGGAATGTACATGGGGTGATGCCAGGCAGAGGCTAATTTATGCAAGATCTATGGATTTAGGACTTTATTCCAAAAGCTACTGGAAGTCACTGAAGAATCTGCAAGAGGAAAGTTAGACACATAGATTTGTTTTTCAGAGCTCAATCTGCTCTGTGTCGAAGTTATTGTTTACCTGCTTACTCATGCCAGACTCTTTGCAACCCCACTGAGAGCAGCCCGCCAGCTCCTCTATCCATGGAATTCTCCAGGCAAGAATACTGAGTGGGTTCCCATTCTCTTCTTTATTTTACTTCTTCATTCACTAACTTTGTCAACATTCTATTTCTTTTTCAAGCTCATTTATTTTGCTTATGTTGGGTCTTTGCTGTGAGTGGGCTTTCTCTAGTTGCAGCTGCAGTGCCCAGGCTTCTCCTTGCAGTGGCTTCTCTTGTTTTGGAGCACAGGCTCAGGAGAGTGCAGGCTTCCGTAGTAATGGCTCCCAGGCTCTAGGGCACAGGCTCCGTCGTTGTGGCCCATGGGCTTAGTTGCTCTGAGGCATCTTCCGAGACCTGGGATGGAACCCGTGCACGCTACATTGGCAGGCACATTGTTAGCCACTGTACTACCAGGGAACTCCTCAACATTATCTTATTCTAGTTCAAAAATAATAAAAAGTAATACAAGC
The DNA here is from genome assembly GCF_014754425.2 of Oryx dammah. NCBI lineage: Eukaryota > Metazoa > Chordata > Mammalia > Artiodactyla > Bovidae > Oryx > Oryx dammah. The sequence goes on from NW_024070197.1 coordinate 6,269,861, forward strand.
AGAAAATAACATACAGATTTCTTCCAATCTTTATAAAATACCTGTATTTAAAAATATGTGGGCCTCCCTATGGGTAAGTGGTAAAGAATCCACTGGGCAATGCAAGAGATATGGGTTGTTGCCTGGTCAGAGATTCCACGTGCTGAGGGGCAACTAAGCCCATGAGTCTCAATTTCTGAGCCAGAGCTGTAGAGCCCAGGAGGTGAACCTACTGAAGCCAGTGTGCTCTGGAGCCTGGGCTGCAAGACAGGAGAAGCCACCACAATGAGAAGCTGCGCACCGCAACCAGAGAGTGGCCACCACTCGCCAGATCTAGGGAAAAGACCCTCAAGCAATGAAGTCAGAGTACAGGAAATAACTATATTTAAAAAATCATAATGTGATTTTTATAATTTTAGGTATATACTTATTAACAACATCAAAAATTTATTATTTTATTCCATTAAGAAAATACTGAATCAAGATTAGTAAAGTTGGAGAATTCCCTCATGGTCCCATGGATAACATCCCTCACTTCCACTGCAGGGTTTCAGGTTCGATCCCTACTCAGCGAACTAAGACCCTGGAAGCTGCATCATGTGGTCAAAAAGAAAGAAAAAAAAAGTAGTAAGCCTTATTTTACAGTTTAAATTAGATGGTCTAACGAAACACTCCCTAGCCCTGACATCTCTTTCTGAATGTTCTGTTCCATTCCCAAACACTTAAGTTTTCAAGGAGATTCTCATTTACTTTTAAATCTATTGTAAAAATTCAGAACTGATTTGCCCTCATTGGCCTCTTTGGCAGATTTTACCATGTACTGTATATGTTAATACCTGAGGTCCATCTACAGCTTCTTTACCGTGATTGACAAGAGAGCAGATAGCACATCCACATGGGCCTTAAGCAGCACCAAGACCCCATCTCCAACCCGTGACTGAGAAGCCCTGCCCAGAACAGTGCCCAGGGGAGCCTCCTCACAAGGCCAGGTCACCAGGTCATGGGGAGATGGGATCTAAGTGGAGAAAACAGGCCCTGAGGGTGAGTGTGGGTGTACAAGAGTCAGACAGGATATTTCAGTCAGACACAATTAGCGATTGCCCAGAGAAGGGCAACTCAGGAAGGACAGACTGAGAATCCACTGAGAATATGACCTTACCAGAGAAAGAGCCATGCCTGACTCCTGTTCTTTCCTCTTCTGGGCTCCTTCGTCCATGAGTCTTCACAGTTCTATCATGAAAGCGGGAAACATGCTGTTTAATGCTTAGGGTCAGCACACCTCCTTCCTCAGCCCCAACCACACACACAGGGAAGCCCTCACCATGAGGAACGGACAGTCTCCTGTGGCCACTGTCTCAGGAGGGACTCAGGAAGGTCAACTCCCGCACAGAGTCCAACATGGGACTTTCCCACACTTTCCCGCGATCACACTCCCCTCCTGGTGAGGCCTCATGCACACAGCAGCAGGGGGCACCTCCGCTCACCCCACGATGCCCTTGAGGTCACACAGCAGGCCCTGGTCCAGCCCCACTCGGAGCAGTGCGCCCTTCCCTCCCCCAGGGCCTGGTCTCAGTCTCAGAAGTGGAGGCTAAGAACCCTGGTGCTCAAAGCAGGATCCAGATCGGAATCATCTGCGGCTCTGTGCACATTCCTGGGGCGAGGAGAACCTGAGGAGTCTGTCTGATGAGGGAGGGGTACAAAACATGCCCGGACCTCCAACACATACCTTTCAGTAACAGCATTGCAGGCGGATTCTTTACCAGCTGGGCTACGTAGCTCAAAACAGGTTCCAAATCTGGAAGAGCATCACGTAAGGCCTCAGTCTGTTTATTTGTAGCTAGATCCAGAACCTCAGTGTTTCATACTGCAGCGTCTATTAAGTCTTTTATCTCAGTTATAGAGTTAATCTGGTTTTTAGTTTTGTTAGTATCATTTGGTCATAAGGGTGGCTTCCTTGTCCCTCAAGAATCAGAGTGGAGCCTAATTTAACTAGGAAGTCCCTTGAGTTAAAAGAGAGGTGACAGGCACAGAAATTGATGTAGAAACGACTGGCCATTGTTGGAGCATGAAGGGGGTTCCTGGAAAGCAGGGCCTGTGTTGGTGCCAATGTTCCCGTTATGTACTTTTTATGGCTGTTAAAATTTCCAGCCCTTCAGGTTAAGACGGAAAGGACTGCGCTGGTGTCCGAGGAATTCCATCCCGGCCCCTGCTTCAGTGACCCTCTAAGCTTCAGCACTAGTTATACACACGGTGCTGTAGGCAGAGCCACTTGTGACCTCGGGGCCCCTCAGTGTTGGGAAACCATCCAAGGCCGAGGGGCCCCATGGATCTCAGGTGTCTGGGGCATTCCCTCCTCCTTTTCCCTGGCTGTCTGTAAAAGGGCGAGTCCGCCACAGTCTCTCCTCCAGTGCCCTTCTGTCCACACAGGGCATCCTGGGTTGGTCTGGGTACTTGTGGGTCTTGTGGTCCACCATGGCCAGCTTGGCCTGCAAAGCCTGACCTCCCCTCTGGTGCTCTCTGAGTGGACAAAGCTACAATCATGATTTCAGCCCTTTGTATATTTCTCTGGGAGTGTTCAGCCTTTTCAACCATGTCCCTATTATCAAAAACTGAATAAGCCAGTTGGAGCAAATTGCTCATAGGGGTCTGAGGACCAGCAGTTGCTTTTTGAATCTCACTCCTGATGTCTGTGGCAGGGTGGGCTATGAAATGCATAGCCAAAAGGGCCTGTCCCTCGAGGGAGAAGGGGTCCACACTCCTATGTATATATTTTGGTCTATGCTCGGTCTTTGTTGCTGTGTGGGCTTTTCTCAGCACAGGCTTCTCACTGCAGTGGCTTCTCTTGTTCCAGAGCACAGGCTCTAGGGCCTGGGCTTCAGTAGTTTCAGCTCCCAGGCTTAATTGCTCCACGACACATGGGATCTCCCTGGATCAGGGATAGAGCCCATGTGCCCTGCATTGGCATGAGGATTCTTTCCCAGTGAGCTACCAGAAAAGCCCCTGGTATATTTTTTAAAGCTTCTATCAACCTCTCCCAAAATGCTTTCCGATTTTCATCTCACCCCTGTTGTACTACCTGCACTTTTTCATAACTGACACGTTTTACTGTAAGTGTTTTCATAACTTCTGTTAAACAATCATGTCCTCAAGGACAGCACAGTGCCCCCCGCCCCCTGCGTGGCCTTGTTGGGCTTGGGCTGCCACTGGGTCAGCACGGACCCTAGCTGCCTGTGGGAGAGTAAAATCTGCAAGTCTCCCTTTGGATGAGATCAAAACATCTCATTAACTGGAAAAACTCCACCCTGGAAAGTTCAGTGTTCTCAGAAAAATATATCAAGTTATCTTCTGCAGACTGATGGACAAGGAGATGGACAAGGAGAAAGGCGGAGAAAGATAGACATGGAGAAAGGAGCTTCTCACAGAGGCGGAGCCATGGGGCAGTTGGTCCATAACTTACAGGCTGCAAGTGCTGTCTGGGCTGAGATTTGGCCCTTGGGTAACTCGGGGTACAGAGAAGGAGCTCCTGAATATAGTGGGCAGTCTCCTCACCCTTGGGTGCCCTGACTCTGGGCTAGTGGCCTTGGCTGGAGCCCTGGCTGAGACAGTCCTTGCCATTCCCATCCCTCGAGCAGTCGTTAGCTACCCAGAAGTTACGTTCCTGTGTCGCACTTCGCTGTGCAGTTTAATCAGGACTTGTGCTTACAGCTTTAGATGTTATCCCTTCTGAGTAGTCTCTCAGCCAGGTGTGAATGGCTGAGAAACTGTCCCAAAGGAATAATACAGAGTGTGTGTCCAGTAGCCTTGACAGAGAGCTTTCAGGAACTGGTCTGGCTGCAAATTGGAAGTAAAGGGTCAGGGGAGGAGGGTAAATTCTGGAAACTGATTCCCTTCAGTATCCTTGTGCAGGATGTTGAGAATATCTCATAAGAGGCATTTATACAGGGTGGACACAGTCCTTTAAATGATTTTTTTTTCTAGAACATATAATCCCCTGGTTATAGATTATGGATATCTGATCTGCATCCAAAGATAGCTTACACTGTTGAGCTTCAGACCCAAGCCTAGAATATCTTCCTAACAACTCAATTAAACTTTATAATAATATGACAAAAGTGTTATTTTAAAAGTGAGTTTTAGACAGTAGATACTGATCTCAGCCAAACTAAAATTTAATATCTATTAAAACATAATTCCTTTCTTCTTAAATCACCCTCATTTGTCCCAAACGTAGCCAAGTTAAGATTAATTTGCTTGTAAAACGAGTGCGGTTAATTGATAACATAGGCTTGTAAAATTTGTCCAGGAAAGTGAGTGTCTTGAACACTAAAAATTGTACAAAGTATACCCCTAGTGAAAAACATATTTCAAAAATATTTATTTATTTAATTTTGGCTGTGCTGGGTCTGCACTGTTGCTCGGACTTTCTCTATTTGCAGCAAGCAGGGGCTACTGTTTGCTGAGTGCACTGGCTTCTCACTGCGGCGACTTCTCTTTTGCAGAGCACAGACTCTAGGGGGCGTGGGCTTCAGTAGTTGTGGCTTCCAGGCTTTAGAGCACAGGCTGGGTAGTTGGGTTGCATGGGCTTAGTTGCTCCACAGCATGGGGGATCTTCCCAGATCAGGGATCAAACCCACATCTCCTGCATTGGTAAGGGGATTCTTTACTGCTGAGCCTCCAGGAAAGCCCATGAGTTAATTTTCTTGCTGACAAACTTTACAACAAATATACTTACTGACTTTAAGTAAACCTGGGTACCATAAAAACATTGTACTTAATAGTGATGTGTCTACATGACATGTCTCTATTAAATAACAAACAAACAACAAATTTTAATGCCAGATGTTAATTTAATACTAAATGTTTCTTGGGTCATACAAATCCAAAATCCATTTAGCTTAGTTTCTGTTATATTTAGAAATGTTTATTTTGTAAGCATTTTTTAAAAGACAGTTAAATAGAGCTCACCTACATATTAACCTGAGCAATACATATATCCCAATAGAGATCTCATAGCTTCATTTTAAAACTTAGTCATAAAACAGGCATTGCAATGCAAAACTTACCAGCTTAGAGATATTTGAGGACTTCCCTGGTGGTCCAGTAACTAAGACTCCATGCTTCCAATGCAGTGGGCCCAGGTTCCATTCCTGGATGGGAAACTAAATCCCACTTGCCACAGCTAAGAGTCATTGCAGCCAAATAAGTAATAAATATTTATTTTTAAAAAATACATAAATAACAGGTAGAATAACCTAAATTTATAGACTTGAGTTTTAACAGGGTTAGACTTAGAACATAGGAGAAAAATCCCCGAATTAAGAAGAATGTCAATTATCAGATCCTGTGAGCAGCACTCAGACAGTAAAATTTCTTCCTTCTCACATACCATCTACCCTGTCTCCTGCGCAACAACAAGATCCTTTCTGTGTCTCTAGACATCTATACCATATTTCTATGGCAGCCTGTGCTGACTGAAAAAAAAAAAGAAAAGAAAAGATAGGACACTTGTGAAGCTTACAAGCAGAGGGGGAGAGGGGCCCAGAGTAATTAGTGGGCTACAGTTTTATAATAAAAGGAGAAGTGGGGAGAGGAAGAGTGTCCTTATCTCTCTCTTCTGCTTCCTCTTCTTGAGTTTTTCAGCAGCTCAAGTTGTGTCCAGCTCTTTTCGACCCCATGGACTGCAGCACACCAGGCTCCCCTGTCCTTCACCATCTCCTGGAGCTTGCTCAAACTCATGTCCATTGAGTCAGTGATGCCATCCAACCATCTCATCCTCTGCCCACTTCTTCTTCTGCCTTCAATCTTTCCCAGCATCAGGATCTTTTCTAATGAGTCACTTCTTTGCATCAGGTGGCCAAAATATTGAAGCTTCAGCTTCAGCTTCAGTCCTTCCAATGAATATTCCAGGTTGACCTGCTTTAGGATTGACTGGTTTGATCTCCTTGCCTTCCTAGGGACTCTCAAGAGTCTTCTCCAACACCATCACTCAAAAGCATCAATTCTTCAACACTCAGCCTTCTTTATGGCCCAACTCTCACATCCATACATGACTATTGGAAAAACCATAGCTTTGACTAGATGGACCTTTGTGGACAAAGTAATGTTTCTGCTCTTTAATATGCTGTCTAGGTTGGTCATACTTTTTCTTCCAAGGAGCAAGTGTCTTTTAATTTCATGGCTGCAGTCACCTTCTGCAGTGATTTTGGAGCCCCCCACCCTCAAAAAAAAGTCTCTCACTGTTTCCATTGTTTCCCAGGCTATTTGCCATGAAGTGATGGGGCCGGATGCCATGATCTTTGTTTTCTGAATGTTGAGTTTTAAGCCAGGCTTTTCACTCTCCTCTTTCACTTTCAGCAAGAGGCTCTTTAGTTCTTCCTCTTTCTGCCGTAAGGCTGGGGTCATCTGCATATCTGAGGTTATTGATATTTCTCCTAGCAATCTTGAGTCCAGCTTGTGCTTCCTCCAACCCTGCATTTTGCATGATGTACTCTGCATATAAGTTAAATAAGCAGGGTGACAATACACAGCCTTGACATAGTCCTTTCCCGATTTGGAACCAGTCTGTTGTTCCATGTCCAGTTCTAACTGTTGCTTCCTGACATGCATACAGGTTTCTCATTCTCAAATACCAGGTGGTCTGGTATGCCCATCTCTTTAAGAATTTTCCACAGTCTGTTGTGATCCACACAATCAAAGGCTTTGGCATAGTCAATAAAGGAGAAGTAGATGTTTTTCTGGAACCCTTGCTTTTTTGATGATCCAGAAGATGTTGGCATTTTGATCTTTGGTTCCTCTGCCTTTTCTAAGTCCAGCTTGAACATCTGGAAGTGGAAGTTACTCCCATATCTAGAGTAACATTATTACAATCACTGATCACATATTGGGCTATACACTTGATCAACTGCTTGAAGTCCAGTCATTATTTTTGTTGGAGGCTCATACACTTGGTTCGGAGAAGGCAATGGCAACCCACTCCGGTACTCTTGCCTGGAAAATCCCATGGACGGAGGAGCCTGGTAGGCTGCAGTCCATGGAGTCACAAAGAGTCAGACATGACTGAGTGACTTCACTTTCACTTTTCACTGTCATGCATTGGAGAAGGAATTGGCAACCCACTCTAGTGTTCTTGCCTGGAGAATCCCAGGGATGGCAGAGCCTGGTGGGCTGCCGTCTATGGGGGTCACACAGAGTCAGACACTACTGAAGCAACTTAGCAGCAGCAGCAGCAGCATACATTTGGTTATACAAGAAACAATAATCTTGTGAAACAGGCAAAATACAAATAGTATAGCTAATAACATTAGTGGAATTAAAAGTAAATAATTTAGCCATGAGCCTCCCACACCAAACCAATTTTTTAAAAGATTGTCAAGACTGGGGAATGGTCACTTAAAGCAGAAATCTGGTTTTTCATATGGTTCATCAAATGTGTTACAGTAAAGGATTTATCAGGTATGAAATTATAACACTCACTTTGAATTGCAGCACTGATATCTCCCTGAGACGCTGTAAGGTGTCAAGGGCCTTGGAGTTGTGCAGCATGGTCTTTCTCATCATAGAGATCTCAGAATTCAATAGGTTAATAGCCCAGTTACTATCATTTAAAGCTTATGTACGTTGTCAAGGCTTCGATATGGCAAATTACATCCTCCAGTCCCACTGAAGGCACACACACACACAAAGAAAATAGCTACTAAATGGTCATACCAGTAGAATACAGATCTTTTGACCCATTGGGATCATACCAATGGTAGGTTTGGTTGGGGTTACCTCTAATTTGTTAATGTGTATGACCTTAAATTCATGGGAATCCCAGGCTACACCTTTGTACCCATCCCTGTAGATGTCAAGGCCATAAATTAGTGCCACAAATCCACTGAGTTTTACACCAATCACTCTCTCTAAGGGTAATAATAGGCGTAGTTCATAAGCACCTGGCTGTGTCTCATAATATTACTTGGTTGATCATTTTTAGCATGATTTAATTGTTCCCAACATACAGGAGCTTTTAAACTTAAATAACCATAGCCTTGTGTTAACCATACAGAATATATCCCATAATTGTGAGAGTTTTCCTGTTAATAGATGAGAGGTTCATTTTGAGACTTAGCTTGTCACTCTGATTTTGAATGACCTTAAGAGAAATTTGAGTTTGAATGACCCTAAAAGAAAACTTAAATCTATGGCCAACATCACTCAGTCGTGTCTGACTCTTTGCGACCCCATGGACTATAGCCTAACAGGCTCCTCTGTCCATGGGATTTTCCAGGGAATAGTACTGGAGAGGATTGCCATTTCCTTCTCCAGCAGCTTTTCCTGACCCAGGGATTGAACCCAGGTCTCCTGCATTGTAGACAGACGCTTTACTGTCTGAGCCACCAGGGAAGTAACATCAGAGCAGGTATTATTAACTGGCCAGGTGAGAGGATCCTATTAGTAATATCATGAGTAGACAGAACAGGACTGAACGCTCATCTAAAATAAATTTCCTAGGTGGTATCCAATCAGAGCCCTGAAGAACAGAACTCCACCAAGGTAACCCAGAAGTACTAGACCCAGATAATTGGCCACAACCCAACAATTGGATAGAGTTTTAAGGTAGCATAGAATTGTACCTATGATAGAAAACATTTGACTGATACGCACAGGTTCAAGGAATCATGAAAACATTATACATGATCATACGAGTCAGGTCAGCATTTTGGGCAAGCTGTCTACTGATGTCGTCATTTTCTCATCCTACTGTAGTACAGTTTCATCTGTTTGAGCATTGCTTTAAGGTGAATTTGAGGTCAACAGGCCTCTCTATAGACTAGTCCAGCTTAGGGGCCTTTGGAAGTGGGAATTAATCTAAGAGTCAGTTTCCCTTTAATTTCACCATGCATGAGCTAGTTAAGAGTACCTATAAAAAGGTCCTGCCATCCAGGTTTGAGACAGTTTCTCAAATTAAGTTTCCGGAAACTGATCCAATTTCTTTATTTTGGGGTTTGCTTATATACCTTCTGTTACACATAGGGATGAATACAGAGTCATGCGGGGGTCTTAGGGATATTACATCATCTTCTGGCCATGAATAAGACCTGCTGACATTCTATGATCCTTTCTTTCTGATAACCAAAAACCTTATTTCCTCCAAGGGTGTTTTTTCTTAAACCAGGCACCACCCTCCAGATAAAGTTGCATTCCTATAGGGTGAGGGTGTAGTGAGTTACAATCAAGAAAGGAATTTATTTAACCCAAGGTTAACAGGATTAATCTTAAAGGTTAATACTTATTTCTCCTATATGTTAGTTATATTCATTATACGGGCAGGGAATATGGAGATTTAGCAGCAAACATCAGCCCAACAAATGAAAATCCTTTTACCAATGCTCCCCTTAAGATCTATTTAGTCTTAAAATAGCGATAAAGTTACATTTTTACATAACAAAGACACAGAGATTTATAACAAAGCAGAGTGATCTATTACAAAAGAGAAAATCCAAATCATTGACTCAATGATAAGAAAAAGCCCTATGCTAATTAAGACTCTCAAAATACTCCAAAACTCTCTGTGCTGTTTATGGTTGAGAGGTAGTAAACAATCATGTGCTAGTGGCAGGAGTATGGATAATCCTGTCACACAAGCTAGTCTGTCAGCAGAGAGGTTTGACCTGAGACATCCTTGTCCCACCCAGAGCAGGGAATTAGCAGCAATTATTGACACAACAAATGAAAAATCTTCACCAATATAATTCCTAACCAACTCACTATACTAATAATTTCTAACTCCCCAAAAGAATTTGCCTTTAGTAAGTCTAAAACATCTGCCTCTCAGATTGGGAAGCTGTAAACAACCACATGTGGCCAGACGAACCTATACAGGCGGGCTAGATAACCTTCAGAGGAGTCCGTAAGCTGAAACATTCTTGTCATGCCCAGGAATTTTTATTGCCTTGGAGCTGCATGTTTACTCCTTCTCCGAGAAAAATGGTTATGGGGGAGAGTCCCCCGTAAAGTCAGAGGTGTAGGTGAGAGCATAAAACAGACTCTGGTTTTGGGGTAGATGCTCGGGAACAGGGGGTTTCCTGAGGCTTGATCATGTCTTTGCGTATGCCAAGCCTCTTTCCTCATGACCTTTGCCATGGGTGGAGTTCCTCATGCTGGCCCCCAACATTAAGTCTTTTTCCAGTCTTGGTTGCAGGTTGTCCATGAGACATCTGATCTTCATCCAAAGAGAGATTACTGAGATAAGCTTCAGAGACAAACCTAGAGTGTCCTTAATAATTTAATTAAAATTTACATTATACTCTAACAGCAAAGAATTATCCAGGGAATGAGTCTTACTAGATACAGACCACCAGAAGAACCAGAGATCACATTGCCATCAGCTGGATCATGGAAAAAGCAAGAGAGTTCCAGAAAAAAACATCTATTTCTGCTTTATTGACTATGCCAAAGCCTTTGACTGTGTGGATCACAAGAAACTGTGGAAAATTCTCAGAGAGATGGGAATACCAGACCACTTGACCTGCCTTTTGAGAAATCTGTATACAGGCCAGGAAGCAACAGTTAGAACTGGACATGGACAACAGACTGGTTCCAAAGAGGAAAAGGAGTACGTCAAGGCTGTATATTGTCACCCTGCTTATTTAACTTATATGAAGAGTACATCATGAGAAATGCTGGATTGGAAGAAATACAAGCTGGAATCAAGATTGCTGGGAGAAATATCAATAACCTCAGATATGCAGAGACACCACTCTTATGGCAGAAAGTGAAGAGGAACTAAAAAGCCTCTTGATGAAACTGGAAGAGGAGAGTGAAAAAGTTGGCTTAAAGCTCAACATTCAGAAAACAAAGATCATGGCATCCAGTCCCATCACTCCAAGGGAAATAGATGGAGAAACAGTGGAAACAGTGTCAGAGTTTATTTTTTGGGGCTCCAAAATCACTACAGACGGTGATTACAGCCATGAAATTAAAAGATGCTTACTCCTTGGAAGAAAAGTTATGACCAACCTAGATAGCATATTCAAAAGCAGAGACATTACTTTGCCAACTAAGGTCCGTCTAGTCAATGCTATGGTTTTTCTAGTACTCATGTATGGATGTGAGAGTTGGTCTATGAAGAGGGCTGAGTGCCGAAGAATTGATGCATTTGAACTGTGGTGTTGGAGAAGACTCTTGAGAGTCCCTTGGACTGCAAGGAGATCCAACCAGTCCATTCTGAAAGAGATCAACCCTGGGATTTCTTTGGAAGGAATGATGCTAAAGCTGAAACTCCAGTACTTTGGTCACCTCATACGAAGAGTTGACTCATTGGAAAAGACTTTGATGCTGGGAGGGATTGGGGGCAGGAAGAGAAGGGGACAACAGAGGATGAGATGGCTGGATGGCATCACGGACTCGATGGACACGAGTCTGAGTGAACTCCGGGAGTTGGTGATGGACAGGGCGGCCTGGCATGCTGTGATTCATGGGGTCGGAAAGAGTCAGACACGACTGAGCGACTGAACTGTACTGAACTGAACCAAGGGCGTTGCCAACGAGTGAACGGCAAAAGTATTTACCCTCTGCCTCCACGGAGATTGAACCCCATTCTGCTAAAGCTGTTGAAAGTCAACAGCCCTGGAGGGACTTCGGAGTGGAGTGAGGCACTCTGTTCCAGCGACTGGTAGGACTGGTCTGTAGATAGTTGCATGTTTTTAGGAACACATTTTATGATCTCAATCCTTGCATCTCCTCCTATCTAGAGAAGCACTAAATCCCTTCGTGGTGACATCAGATCCTCATGACTAACAAAAAACCTTTTGTGAAACGAGTGCTTCATGGTATTGAACTTCCCCTTCACCAAAACCTTATATATTGAACTTCCCCCACTGTTGCTTTGGAGCAGTCTCTCAGAGTGCTCAGACTATTCTACTGGTATGAAAGTGAAGTCGCTCAGTCATGTCTGACTCTTTACAACCCCATGGACTGTAGCCTACTAGGCTCCTCCGTCCATGAGATTTTCCAGGCAAGAATATTGGAATGGGTTGCCATTTCCTTCTCCAGGGGATCTTCCCCACCCAGGGATTGAACCTGAGTCTCCCACATTGTAGGCAGACGCATTACTGTCTGAGCCACCAGGGAAGTCCTGGTGATATGACCGTTTAGCAAATATGACCCTCCTTGGGGGGCATTTCATGACCATTTGGTCCCGCATTGCTGGGAAGGCTCATTCCCAGTTCTGAAGAAGTTTTTGCTGATACGCCACTCAATGTGCTATTACTGGACTAGGTCTTAATAGTCAAAGATCTCTGGACACCTGTCAGAACTATCTGAGATGCTGCCTCCCTGGCTGCAGTCCTCATTTTCCCGAAATAAAACTTAACTTGCAACTCTCAAGTTGTACATCTTTTTTAGTTGACACACCCTCTTCCGACAACACGAGACGACTCTACACAAGGACATCACCAGATGGTCAATACCGAAATCAGATTGATTATGTTCCTTGCAGCTGAAGATGGGAGAGCTCTATACAGTCAGCAAAAACAAGACCAGGAGCTGACTGTGACTCAGATCATGAACTCCTTACTGCCAAATTCAGACTGAAATTGAAGAAAGTAGGGAAAACCACTAGACACCATTCGGGTATGACCTAAATCAAATCTATTATGAATACACGGTGGAAGTGACAAATAGATTCAAGGGATTAGATCTGATAGAAAGAATGCCTGAAGAACTATGGACAGAGGCTCATAATATAGTACAGGAGGCAGTGATCAAGACCATCACAAGGAAAAAGAAATGCAAAAAGGCAAAATGGTTGTCTGAGGAGGCCTTACAAATAGCTGAGAAAAGAAGAGGTGTGAAAGGCAAAAGAGAAAAGGAAAGGTAAACCCGTTTGAATGAAATGTTCCAAAGAATAGCCAGGAGAAATAAGAAAGCCTTCTTAAGTGAACAATGCAAACAAATAGAGGAAAACAATAGAATGGGAAAGACTAGAGATCTCTTCAAGAGAATTAGAGATACCAAGGGAGCATTTCATTCGAAGATGGGCACAATAGAGGACAGAAATAGCATGGACCTAACAGAAGCAGAAGAGATTAAGAAAAGGTGGCAAGAATATACAGAAGAACTTTACAAAAAGGATCTTAATGAGCCACGTAACCATGATGGTGTGATCACTCACCTAGAGGCAGACATCCTGGAATGTGAAGTCAAGTGGGCTTTAGGAAGCATTACCATGAACAAAGCTAGTGGAGGTGATGGAATTCCAACTGAGCTATTTCAAATCCTCAAAGATGATGCTGTGAAAGTGCTGCACTCAGTATGCCAGCAAGTTTGGAAAACCCAGCAGTGGCCACAAGACTGGAAAATGTGTTTTCATTCCAATTCCAAAGAAAGGCAATGCCAAAGAATGTTCAAACTACCACACAATTGCACTCATCTCACCCACTAGCAAAGTTAAGTTCAAACTTCTTGATTAGAAGTCAGCTTCCATCATCAGCTCCTCCTCCTCATTGGGTTGGGGAATTTTCTTGTCCTTTCATGGTCAAGCTTGGACTCTCACAGCTCAATGGAAATGTCCCAAAATTTGGTAAATCATCTCAGGTTTCAGAATAATGTCACCTTTTCCTTATATTGTTTTTAGTACACACAAAGAAGCATGTCCTGGGGGTCATTAACTTACTGAGTCCGCTGGGCAGGATGTGGGGCTCATGCCACCGCTGTTTTATTGTTTGGGGGCAGGTCCTATGCCTTTGCCACATGGTTTTGTTACTGAGCAAACCTCTTTCTTGAGTGATCCTTTAACTTACAGTCTCCCATATTTTTATCTTTACTTACAATCCCCTAGTGGCATTAACTGTTTAGTCACCTACCTCTGTCTCTTTTCTCTGTCCTTACCAACTTGATTTACTTTAGTCTACTTGCCAGTCCTGGGCGACCAAGGTTCCTGTGTTGGGTTCCCATCTGGGGACGCCTGACAGCAGCCTTTATTTTTAGCATGAATCATGCAAGTTGGAGGGGCTCGCTGGATGGTCTTCCGCAGGTTAGGCTCCATTATGAACTTGTGAATCCGTTGTGGCATCTCTCCTGGTGTGGGTGCTGTGACAGTGTGGTGTGGACAGTGTAAAAGAGGGCCTCAGGAGTCAGGACGGTTCCATATGCACACATCTCCCCCGGGTGTGGTGTGGTCCAGAGTGAATCCCCACTCCTTTTCTGGATACACCACCTGGTATTTTGACAAGCTGATCTGTAGTGACCCTCTCATGGCTTGAGAATCGCCTGCCCTTGCTGCCTGCCTTTCCAGCCTGGTCAGCTAACTGGTTGCTTTGAATTATATGAATTTCACCCTTCTGGTGGCCTGGACAGTGCACTTCGGCCACCAGTGAGGGCTTGTGGAAGGCTTCTCATCCTGACAGGATCTCAAATCATGTTTTCTGCCTTTATTGTCCGAAGCGAGGAGCCCCCTTCTCTGCAGATGGTCCTGTGAGTAGGCACTACAGAGAAAGCAGAGCAGGAGCTTTTGTATGTATCACTTGCGTGCCTTCAGGGAGCAGTAGGGTTCTTGTCAGAGCAGTGACTTCTGCCTCCTGAGCTGAGCTGCCTAGGGGCGGGGCTTTTGCTTCTATCACCTTTTCAAGGGTTAGCACCACAGGACTTCCCTGGCGGTCCAGTGGTTAAGACTCCACTTCCACTGCAGGGAGTGCGGGTTTGATCCCTGGTTGGGGAACTAAGATTTTGTAGGCTGTGTGGCAAAAAAACACGAAGGGTTTTCACTACATACCGAATACGTCCCCTGCTTTGGTCCACGAAGCTGCTTCCATCCATGAACAGGTCCACCTCCGGCTCAGCCAAGGGTTATGTGTAGAGCCCAGTCTGCTCAAGGCAGTCATGCTCAGGGGGTTGTGCAGCAACTGTCGGGAGCAGGGACGCTGGATTCAGGGCCAAAGTGACCTGAAGTTTTACAGTGGAATTGCCTGAGAGAATGGCTTGGTACTTCCCCATTCTCCCAGAAGTCAGCCAATAGCCCCCTTTTTGTTCCAGTGAAGAAAGGACATGAAGTGAAAGTCACTCAGTCGTGTCTGACTCTTTGCAATCGCATAGACTATACAGTCCATGGAATTCTCCAGGCCAGAATACTGGAATGGGTAGCCTTTCCCTTCTCCAGGGGACCTTCCTGACCCAGGAATTGAACTGGGATCTCTTGCATTGCAGGAAAATTCTTTACCAACTGAGCTACCAGGGAAGCCCGAAGAAAGGACATGGTGAGAGACGTACAGAGTGGTGGGTTGCCCCAGGGTGAACTGCTCGGTTTCCTGAAGTCTGGCACAAGGAGTTGCCACAGCTCGAAGGCTAGGGGGCCACCCTGAACACTCTGTTTTAGTTGAGAAGTAAGTAGTGGGCCGAGGGATGTTCCACGGAGCTTGAATTAATACGTGAGACTCAGGCCTTGTCTCTCATGGACCTACAGTGTGCAAGGTTTAAGTCTGCTAGTTCCAAAGCTGGAGCCGAGACTAACCTTGTTTTTATCATTTCCCAGGCTGTTTGGTGCTCTCTTGTCGAAGTAAGAGCTCAAGATATGTTCTTTTAAAGCCTGAATTCGAGATCCTAATTCGACAGAATCCTGCCTTTCCCAGAAGCCCCTCAGCTCTGTGTGACTTGGGAGTTCCCAAGCCGGCATTGCCTATTTTCTGTCAGGCAGAGGATAAAACCCAGGTACATGACTTGTTACTTACATACTTGAAGCTTCTTCTGGGAGCCGTTCCATCCACAATTGGCTGAGTTCAGGGTTCTTATGGTATTTTTTAGACACTTTGCTTGTTGTGAGCAAGTCATTCACACACATTGGAGTAAGAGCCCAAGCCAACATTTCCCCAAACAACATAGGGGAAATCTTCAGTCCCTGAGGCAACACTGTCCAGCAGTCCTGTTGGACTCCCTGTGTTCCTGGGTCCTGCCACCAGAAAGCAGACAGCTGCAGTGGTTCTTCTGCAGTAGGAATGCAGGGAAAAGTATGCTTCAAGTCCAGAACTGAGAACCAGCAGTATTGTCCCACAGTAGTTGTGAGCAGAACATATCTTGAGCTCTTACTTCGACAAGAGAGCACCAAACAGGCTGCCAATCTTGGTCTGTCTCACAAATGGCCCTCACGTCTTGGACAGTGATTCGTACACTGCTGAGTTCGGCTCTTTGGGAGGATAGGAGTTTGATATAGGAATCTACAAGGTTTAATTAGTCCCAGTTAGGCCAAGTTTTCAAGAATTGTCTGAATTGTCTTTGGGGTCTCTTGCCTCAGAAGGTATTGTTTTAAATTAGGTGTACCAGTGTCCTTTTTTTTTTTTTTTGGCTGTCCCGCACAGTTTGCAGGATCCTAAATTCCCTCATCAGGAATTGAATCCGGGCCACTGCAGCAAAAGTGCCAACTTGTAACCACTGACCCACCCGGGAATCCCACCAGGGATTTGTACTGGCCACATGTTTGTCAGTCTTCCCTGCGGTGCTGTCAGTCCACACTTCCTGCCTCACCTTTTTGTATACCTGGGGAGGGGGAATCAGTCTCCTTCTCCAGAGTGTCCACAAATGTCATCTGCCTGCTTACCGGGTGCCCTGACAGGATGCAGAGGTCAAGCTGTTCTGGTGAAAAAATCATTTGTGCATTTAATTTACAGAAGAGGGATTGGACATGTTGGCATATATAAGAAACTGTGTTTCAGGTTGAGGTCCCCTAATCGGCATTGCAGAGGTTGTAAGAAAGAACAGCTTTGCACTTCTCCAGAAACTCCTGTGACCGGGATGGACTGAGTTGTTCTCTGCGCCATCTTGGTATCTACCAGAGTATGCTGCACTGTAGCTATCAGAAGGTCAGTCAGCCTGTCCCCACTGTCACAGGTACCCGGGGCTCCTGGGGCATCATCAGAGTGTTCATCTCTTTCTACCGCAGTGACAGGCTCCTGTCTGTTACTGCTTTCCTTCTTACTCCTTAGCCAAGGACAGTCTGTTTTCCAGTGCCCTCCTTACACTAAGCGCGTTGTTCCCTCCCCCACGGTGGCTCACCTCTCCTCAGGTTACTCGTGATCTGGGAATCCACTGCTGCCACCAGGTAATGTGGTTTCAGTCTTGCATCTTCTTGCTTCTTTTGTTGTCCCCTGTTGTTGAACACTTTTAAAGCAGCATCTGCCAGTTGAGAAGGGGTCATTCCAATTGGACCATCTAACTTCTGTGATTTTCTTATGTCTGGGGAGGTTTGTCCAATAAAGGTTATGTTTACCATTCTCATTATTTTCAGAGGCCTCAGGATTTGCATCAGAGCAGTACCTATAAGTATAATAAACTCTTTCTAGAAACTGATGGATTGTCATTGGGTTTTTGGTGTATCTCTTGAATTTATCTAAGCTCTTTTGCCTGGGTACTCCTTTCCAAAGACTTGCTCAGATACACTTACTGTAATGCTCTCAGTTCAGTTCAGTTCAGTTCAGTCTCTCAGTCATATTGGACTGTCTGCGACTCCATGGACTGTAGCATGCTTGGCTTCCCAGTCCATCACCAACTCCCGGAGCTTACTCAAACTCATGTCCATTGAGTCATTGATGCCATCCAACCATCTCATCCTCTGTCATCCCCTTCTCCTCCTCCCTGCACTCTTTCCCAGCATCAGGGTCTTTTCCAATGAGTCAGTTCTTTGCATCAGGTGGCCAAAGTATTGGAGTTTCAGCTTCAGCATCAGTCCTTCCAATGAACACCCAGGACGGATTTCCTTTAGGATGGACTGGTTGGATCTCCTTGCAGCCCAAGGGACTCTCAAGAGTCATCTCCAACATCACAGTTCAAAAGCATCAATTCTTCAGCACTCAGCTTTCTTTATATTCCAACTCTCACATCCATACCTGACTACTGGAACAACCGTACCCTTGATTAGATGGACCTTTGTTGGCAAAGTAATGTCTCTGCTTTTTAATATGTTGTCTAGGTTGGTCATAGCTTTTCTGCCAAGGAGCAAGTGTCTTTTAATTTCATGGCTGCCGTCACCATCTTCAGTGATTTTGGAGCCCTCAAAATAGTGTCTCACTGTTTCCATTGTTTCCAAAACTATTTGCCATGAAGTGATGGGACAGAATGCTGTGATCTTAGTTTTCTAAATGTTGAGTTTAAGCCAACTTTTTCACTCTCCTCTTTCACGTTCATCAAGAGCCTCTTTAGTTCTTTACTTTATACCATAAGGGTGGTGTCATCTGCATATCTGAGGTTATTGATATTCATCTTGGCAATCTTGATTCCAGCTTGTGTTTCATCCAGCCTGGCATTGAATGATGTACCCTGCATATAAGTTAGATAAGCAGGGTGACGATATACAGCCTTGACGTACTCCGTTTCCTATTTGGAACCAGTCTGTTGTTCCATGTCCAGTTCTAATTGTTGCTTCCTGACCTACATACAGATTTCTCAGGAGGCATGTCAGATGGTCTGGTATTCCCATCTCTTGAAGAATTTTCAATAGTTTGTTGTGATCCACACAGTCAAAGACTATTCAATGAAGCAGAAGTAGATGGGAAGAATATTCTATTTAAGGGGCAGGGTTTCTGGGAATTGGGCCTCTGCCTGCCTTTTGGCCTTTTATGGTTATCCAGTGAACTATCATTGTGCCTGTGCATGTGTCGTTTAGGTGATGTGTTAGAGTGAGAGTGTAATGAGGCTTAAGGTCAACTGGAAGTAGACTCTTCCACCATCTTGTGCCTAGTTTTTGTCATATCCTTTTTTTCTCAATGACTGTGTCATCCCGTCCCCCCACTTCTTTTAATGGTTGTGTCCTGCCCCCTTCCTTCTGTCTCATTGTGATCCTTTAGAATATTGAGAATTTTGTCTTCTAAGGAGTGATGTGGCTTGGTTCCAGAGGAAGAAAAATTGATATTTATGGTTGAGCAGGTTCTTCCATCAAGGTCTGGTTAACAGAGGGCTCATGGGAGAGGAGGGATGGGGCCAAAATGGGCAGAGAGAAAGTTTGCATTTAATTTTCCTGTATTGCCTTAAACTGTTGAGTTTTCATTTCATCAGTGCTCTCTGAGGAGGCAGACATCTTAGTGCATCCCACCTACTCTGAATGTGTGGGCAAGAGGGATCAGGAGACAGAGTGACTGAGAGAAATAGAAACGTGAGGAGAACAGAAGAGTGGGTGAGATCAGAGGGCAGTGTGGAGGATGGGTGTTTCGCAAAGAGATGGTAAGAATGAAAGAATAAACAGTGAAAGTAGCAGATGGTAAAAAACAAAGTGAAAGAAAGTTGGGATCTCTTGGGACATGAAGGAGTAAAGACAGAATAGGAGGGGAGCTCCTGATCAGTATGAAAAGGAAAGGTTAGTCCCTTAGTTGGGTCTGACTTTTTGTGATTCCCACTGACTGTCGTCCACTAGTCTCCTCTGTCCATGGAATTCTCCAGGCGAGAATACTGGAGTGGGTTGCCATTTCCTGCTCCAGGGCTGATCAGTATAGTGAGGGTATAAAAGGGTGGAAGACATGACCTAGGGGGAGACTTGATGCTGGGAGAGAAGGGCTGCAGTGGACACAAAGTGAACAGAGGAAGAGAGGGTGGAAAGGTAGTTCAGCCACCAGAGGCGGGGCAGAGTGGGAATGAAGGGCGTGTCACGGATTCAATGGTGGTGACCTGGAGGACTGAAAGAGAGGGACACAAGGAAACAGGTCAGAAAGGTTGAGGCGGAACAACGTGCAGAGAGGCAGGACAGCAGAGGGGACCAGAGAGAGAAACCAAATGAAAGGGAAACACGTGGAAGTGAGGGGGTGGAGATCTGGACCCAGATGAGTGCTAAGCTGTTTGCTTATGCATGATTAAGTTGTGACGTATTTGATTTGTGGCTTTGGACTCCAAAAAATAGCTTTTAAAATTATTCTGATAAGGATGAGAATTGAAACTGTCCTGTCTGTATGTGTGCATCTTGTAATTACTTGTATCATATTAGAGCTTCCATCTGCCATCCTGTTCAGCCCAGGGGACAGTGACTGGACTCAGACAGCTGTGGGTCACCCTTTTTGTTTCCTGGTGTGGAGTAGAGGACTGGTGGAGCCAGAAATGACATCTGTCACCATGCAGTGCCTCTCTGAAGGAATGTTAAAGGTACTTTTATTCTTTCTGGTGATGGTTTTGCTTTTTGCTTTACATTGAATTGTTTTCTATAAAGAATTATTCTGAAATGTACTTTGCTGCCTTCCTATACTCCACTCATATTCTTATGCGATATTCTAAAAGCTTTTAAAATATTTGGCTATCCTGGGTCTTAGTTGTAGCATGTGGGATCTTAGCCACTGGACCCCTAGGGTAGAAGGAACGTGACACCAGACTTTTTTTTTTATAAAAAAAAATTTATAGTTTTTTTTTTTTTCATCCATTTCAACTTTAGATCACGACTTGTATGCTTTCTCCTCTTTATGTTACATGTTGAAAAAGTTAGTTGGTAATAACTTAATAATTTTACACTTTTGGTGAGTACTTGGAAAGAAGTATTACCAAGTACTTGGACTGTAGTCTGCCAGGCTCCTCCATCCATGGAATTTCCCAGGCAAGAATGCTGGAGTGGGTTGCCATGCCCTCCTCCAGGGGATCTTCTGGACCCAGGGATAGAACCGGGGTCTCCGAATTGCAGACAGACTCTTTACCATCTGAGCCACCAGGAAATCCCAGTAAAGAAAGTTGATGATCATTTAACAGTCTCTTTTCTTTCCTTTTTTATAATGTAAAACAGTGAGCTGTGAGGTACTAAATAGACATTCACCTAAGTCCCTTCTCTGTAAATGAGAATCTGTCTATTCATGATGAGATAAATAGACATGTCTGTTCAGCATATTTCTAACCTAACTCCATTTCAGTGTTTTCCTGAGGCGTAGCTATGTTTTTGCAACTCAGTTTTTTTTTTTTTTTTTAAGTATTTTATTTACATTTTTCTGGCAAAGAGGAATTACATGGTTGTTATCTCTGTGACTAAGGATTCCTTGTTTGCTCAGTGGTAAAGATTCCACCTGCCATGCAGGAGGCACGGAAAGACACTCTAGAGAAGCAAATGGCAACCCCCTGCCTGGAGAATTCCATGCACAGAGGAGCCTGGCAGGCTATATAGTCCATGGGGTTGCAAAGTTGGATACTGAGCAACTAAACCACCACCAGTGTGATCAGATCTTGAAAGAGAGCGTCCCTTTGTGCTTATGGACACAGAAGATGGTCCCGGTGTTTTTAAGTGGGATGCACACTAAGGACAAACTGCCCACTGACTAGCCCATCATGCGACCTCTCCAGAATTCGGTTATGCCTCGTTCTTTCACTCAACTCAAGACAGTTTCAGAAATGTCTCCCTGGTGGGCCTGAGGGAGATTGAGAGACCCCTGAAGTGATTGGCACAGTTGGGTGTGTGTCTGTGTGTTCACGGTGGGTAGTGCCTACTTGTAATTCAAATTTCGAATGGATCCCAACACATTCTCTGGCGGTCCAGTGGTTAGGACTTAGTATTTTCACTGCCTCCAGCAGGGACTTAAGGAACTAAGATGCACAAGTCGTGTGGAATGCCAGTCCTTTCAGAATGAAAAACAAAAAATGGCACAGTGCAGGCTGGTGGAGTAATGTCTTTCTCTGCATTAGGATACACAAGAAAAAATATGTGCTCCACGGGCTTCTAGTTGTCTGTCCTCTGGACATGTAGTCACAACCCCACCCTAGGCACGGACCGTTTTCTCATGGTTCACTCTGCTCCGGTCACTTTCACCTTTTCTTTCTCAAAGTTGAGGTTCCTGTTCCTCTCCTTTGTCTCTCAGATCTTCAGGTCTAGGCTCAAAGATATCTTCCCATCCATCATGTACTTTTCCCATGGTTTTATGGCCTCCCTATCAACAACCACATCAGAACTGCCCATCTCCTTTGATTGAGTTTTCCTTCCTTTCTCTTCATCGACGGGCACACAATGTTTATTTTCTTCCCTGAATGCCTGCAACATGTCCCTCTGGGGATGTGTGTAGGGATGTGTGTAAGGGTTAAGACTGAGTAATCCTTAGGAAAGACCAAGAGGTCAGGGCAGGTCTGGATGGTTCCATCTTTGTTTTGCAAAGTTCAAATGAACAACCAGTGTCCTTGGATTTGCAGCTTGTGTGCATTCCTGTTGTGACACCAGTGCCTGGAGGGAGGAGAGTGTGGAGCTCTAGAGGAACCCACTGAATGGTGTGCATCGCAGGTGATTGTGGGATCAAGCAGTGTGTGGAAATGCTGGACGTCTCAGGTCTGATTGGAAGCCTGAGGCTGACTTTATGGGTAGTTTCAGGATCAAGGAATGGGTGTGAGGTGCCACAGTGGGTGGTGAAACTCAGATTTGCATGCATGGGGTTTTAACTGGGTAATTGATAATCATACCTGGCACAGAGAGGAAGGAAGAGGAATTAGGCAGAGAGAATATTATTAGAAACCAGCCTTGAGCTGAGCTCACATGCAGTGTGCTCAGTGAAGAACAGGGACCTTGGCCCTGAGGTATTTATTCTTTTTGATATGGCAGACAGGGAGTTAAGGAAAACTCCCATTTGCCTGCCATTCCTTAATTTCTCTTTCTGACTTTTAGCATACAGAAAATGCAACAGATTTCTGTATGTTTAATATCCTGCAACTTTTATCAAGTTCACTGATGTGGGCTATAGTTTTTGTTTTGGTGATATATATTTATAATGTCCCCAGACAGTGACAGTTTTACTTGAATAAAAGCGGTATTGGGCATCCTTGCCTTATTTTTTGATCTTAGAATGTTTTCACTCTCAACTGTGATGTTAGATGTGAATTTTATGAAAAGGTATTTTTTTGCATATAACATTTACTTGACTGGAGTCTTTTCTTGGGAATGCCACAGGTGTTACTTAGTTTCTGCAAAAATCTCACCATCAAATGTTAATATGGTCTGGTATCACATGGAAGAAGTTACAATTATTGACTTTTTCCTTGTGTCCATGAGAGATCCACTTGATCATGGTGCTGATTCCTTTTAACCATTTCTTTTATCAGGGTGTTTGGTGGAGGCCTTGTTGAATAAGTCTTAGAAGCATCCTTCTCTCTAATTTTTTGGAATAGCTTGAGAAGAATCAGTGAAGACTGGTTTAGAAATCACCCTGTAAGCTGATCTGGTATTTTCTTTGTGGTTCATATTTATCCATTTCATTGGCCTAGAGTTTTTTTATTCTTATGTATTTTGTGGTGTGGATTGTAATTTCTTTATCATTTTATTGATTTTGACCCTGTTTTTTCTTGACTTCATCGATCTTTTTTATTACCTTCTAAAATTTGATTTCTGTCTGTTCTCATCTCTTTGGGTTTCCTTTTTCTAGGCATAAAGATTGTTTGAGATTTTCCTTATTTCCTGAGGTAGGTGGTAGGTATAATTTTCCCACATGTGAGTTGTGTTTTTCTTTCATTTCTGTCTCAGTTCAGTTCAGTTCAGTTGCTCAGTCGTGTCCATCTCTTTGTGACCCCATGAATTGCAGCATGCCAGGCCTCCCTGTCCATCACCAACTCCCGGAGTTCATTCAGACTCACGTCCATAGAGTCCGTGATGCCATCCAGCCATCTCATCCTCGGTCGTCCCCTTCTCCTCCTGCCCCCAATCCCTCCCAGCATCAAAGTCTTTTCCAATGAGTCAACTCTTAGCATTAGGTGGCCAAAGTACTGGAGTTTCAGCTTCGGCATCATTCCCTCCAAAGAAATCCCAGGGCTGATCTCCTTCAGAATGGACTGGTTGGATCTCCTTGCAGGCCAAGGGACTCTCAAGAGTCTTCTCCAACACCACAGTTCAAATGCATCAATTCTTTGGCACTCAGCTTTCTTCACAGTCCAACTCTCACATCCATACATGACCACTGGAAAAACCACAGTCTTGACTAGACGGACCTTAGTTGGCAAAGTAATGTCTCTGTTTTTAAATATGCTATCCAGGTTGGTCATCACTTTTCTTCCAAGGAGTAAGCGTCTTTTAATTTCATGGCTGCAGTCACCATCTGCAGTGATTTTGGAGCCCAGAAAAATGAACTCTGACACTGTTTCCACTGTTTCCCCATCTATTTCCCATGAAGTGATGGGACCAGATGCCATGATCTTCGTTTTCTGAATGTTGAGCTTTAAGCCAACTTTTTCACTCTCCACTCTCACCTTCATCAAGAGGCTTTTTAGTTCCTCTTCACTTTCTGCCATAAGGGTGGTGTCATCTGCATATCTGAGGTTATTGATATTTCTCCCAGCAATCTTGATTCCAGCTTGTGCTTCTTCCAGCCCAGCATTTCTCATGATGTACTCTGCATATAAGTTAAATAAGCATGGTGACAATATAGCCTATAGTTCTCCTTTTCCTATTTGGAACCAGTCTGTTGTTCCATGTCCAGTTCTAACTGTTGCTTCCTGACCTGCATACAGATTTCTCAAGAGGCAGGTCAGGTGCTCTGGTATTCTCATCTCTTTCAGAATTTTCCACAGTTACTTTTGATCCACACAGTCAAAGGCTTTGGCATAGTCAATACAGCAGAAATAGATGTTTTTCTGGAACTCTCTTGCTTTTTTCCATGATCCAGCAGATGTTGGCAATTTGATCTCTGCTTCCTCTGCCTTTTCTAACACCAGCTTGAACATCAGGGAGTTCACGGTTCACATATTGCTGAAGCCTAGCTTGGAGAATTTGAGCGTTACTTTACTAGCATGTGAGATGAGTGCAATTGTGTGGTAGTTTGAGCATTCTTTGGGATTGGAATGAAAACTGACCTTTTCCAGACCTGTGGCCACTGCTGGGGTTTCCAAATCTGCTGGCATATTTTGTGCAGCTTTAAAAATTTATATACCTTGTGTTTGCACTTTTTCCCCTTGTAGTTTGATTCTCCCTCTCATAGCAGTCAGAGAAGATTCTTGATATGGTTTCATGTCAATTTACCGAGAGTATAATGTTCTATGTGCAGTAACATGTAATTAGAATTTTTAAGAACACCGTGTGGTGACAGCAATTCTTCATTGTTACTAACAAATCACAAAAGCCATATATTGTTTGGCTTTTGAGAAATCGCTTTATTGCTGGTCAGCTGCCAGGATGGCATGACTTGTAGATTCGAGGGCCATGGGTTAAAGGCTACCAGACCCAGAACAGGTACAGAGTTTGATGAGGACTACAAAGCTTCCCTGGTGGCTCAGATGGTAAACGTCTGTCTACAATGTGGGAGACCTGGGTTCAACCCCTGGGTTGGGAAGATCCCCTGGAGAAGGAAATGGCAATCCACTCCAGTACTATTGCCTGGAAAATCCCATGGACAGAGTTAGCCTGGTAGGCTACAGTCCATGGGGTCACAAAGAGTTGGACACGACTGAGCGACTTCACTTTCACAAACCTTATACTGAGCATGTCAAATATAAACCTTACTCCTCGACAAATCAGATCATGTACTTGTGGAAGCTAATTTACCTGTTGTGTAATTTTATCTAGGTGGGTGTGGTGTATAAATTATATATTTCACATTGGGGGTAAGAGAAAGATTCCTTACAGGTGCTCCCCTACCAGGAGTCTGCGATGACTTTCATTATGCTCCTCGTTAAACTTTGCAGGGAAAGCAATGCCTGGAGAAAGATTAAAAGGTAATATGTCAAAGTCAAGCATTCATGTTTAGCAAACAATTCACATATCCCTGAGGAATTCCAGTCATGAGAGGAGCCAGATGTCTTGAGTATACCTCTTTTGGGATTAAATGAAGGACATAGATAATGTGGAATGAGAACATGGTACATAGATTAGGTTACATATCAATTAGGTGTTCAGTTCAGTTCAGTCACTCAGTCATGTCCGACTCTTTGTGACCCCATGAACCTCAGCACACCAGGCCTCGCCGTCCATCACCAACTCCCGGAGTCCACCCAAACCCATGTCCATTGAGTCAATGATGCCATGCAAACATCTCATCCTCATGCATCCCCTTTTTCCCCTGCTCTCAATCTTTCCCAGCATCAGTGTCTTTTCCAATGAGTCAGCTCTTTGCATCCGGTGGCCAAAGTATTAGAGTTTCAGCTTCAACATCACTCCTTCCAATGAACACTCAGGACTGATCTCCTTTAGGATGGACTGGTTGGACCTCCTTGCAGACCAAGGGACTCTCAAGAGTCTTCTCCAACACCACAGTTCAAAAGCATCAATTCTTTGGCGCTCAGCTTTCTTCACAGTCCAACTCTCACATCCATACACGACCACAGGAAAAACCATAGCCTTGACTAGATGGACCTTTATTGACAATGTAATCTCTGCTTCTTAATATTCTGTCCAGGTTGGTCATAACTTTCCTTCCAAGGAGTAAGCGTTTTTTAATTTCATGGCTGCAATTACCGTTTGCAGTGATTTTGGAGCCCGGAAAAATAAAGTCAGCCACTGTTTGCACTGGTTCCCCATCTATTTGCCATGAAGTGACGGGACCAGATGCCATGATCTTCGTTTTCTGAATGTTGAGCTTTAAGCCAACTGTTTCACTCGCCACTTTCACTTTCATCAAGAGTCTTTTTAGTTCCTCTTCACTTTCTGCCATAAGGGTGGTGTCATCTGCATATCTGAGGTTATTGATATTTCCTGGCAATCTTGATTCCAGCTTGTGTTTCTTCCAGCCTGTGTTTCTCATGATGTACTCTGCATATATGTTAAATAAGCAGGGTGACAATATACAGCCTTAACATACTCCTTTTCCTATTTGGAACCAGTCTGTTGTTCCACGTCCAGTTCTAAGTGTTGCTTCCTGACCTGTATATAGTTTTCTCAGGAGGCAGGTCAGGTGGTCTGGTATTCCCATCTGTTTCAGAATTTTCCACAGTGTATTGTGAGCCACATAGTCATAGGCTTTGGCATAGTCAATAAAGCAGAAATAGATATTTTTCTGGAACTCTCTTGTTGACTTCACAAGCTAAACTGTTTTATCACTTACTGGATATGAAAATGCTACACACCAGTGTACCACTATCTGAGAATTCATTTTGTTTTTTGTGGCCTTTAACAAGCATGACCAAGAGGAGCTGCCCCACGTCCAAGGTCAGTGGCAGCAGCTGAGAGGACCTATCCCATGTCCAAGGTCAGGGGCAGCGGTGGAGAAGAGCTACTCCATGTCCAAGGTCAGGGGTGGTGCCCGAGAGGAGCTATCCCATGTCCAAGGTAAGGAGCAGCAGCTGTGCTTTGCTGGAGCAGTCATCAAGAGATACCCCACATCCAAGGTAAGAGAAACCCAAATAAGACGGTAGGCACTGAGAGAGGGTATCAGAGGGCAGAGAGACTGAAACCACAGTCACAGACAACTATCCAGTCTGATCACACGGACCACAGCCTTCTCTAACTCAGTGAAACTAAGCCATGCTGTGTGGGGCCACCCAAGAAGGATGGGTCATGGTGGAGAGGTCAGACAGAATGTGGTCCACTGGAGAACAGAATGGCAAGTCACTTCAGTATTCTTGCCTTGAGAACCCTATGAACAGCATGAAAAGGCAAAAAGATAGGACAATGAAAGATGAACTCCCCAGGTCGATAGGTGCCCAATATGATACTGGAGATCAGTGGAGAAATAACTCCAGAAAGAATGAAGGGATGGTGCCAAAGAGAAAACAACACCCAGTTGTAGGTGGGACTGGTGATAGAAGCAAGGTTCAATGCTGTAAAGAGCAATATTGCATAGGAACCTGGAATGTTGAGTCCATGAATCAAGGCAAATTGGAAGTGGTCAAACAGGAGATGGCAAGAGTGAACACTGACATTTTAGGAATCAGAGAACTAAGGTGGACTGAAATGGGTGAATTTAACTTTGACCATTCTATCTACTGCTGCAGGCAGGAATCCCTTAGAAGAAATGGAGTAGCCATCATAGTCAACAAAAGAGTCCAAAATGCTGTACTTGGATGCAGTTTCAAAAACGATAGAATGATCTCTGTTCGTTTCCAAGGCAAACCATTCAATATCACGGTAATCCAAGTCTATGCCCCAACCAGTAACGCTGAAGAAGCTGAAGTTGAACAGTTCTATGAAGACCTAAAAGACCCTCTAGAACTAACACCCAAAAAAGATGTCCTTTTCTTTATAGGGGACTGGAATGCCAAAGTAGGAAGTCAAGAAACACCTGGAATAACAGGCAAATTTGGCCTTGGAGTACAGAATGAAGCAGGGCAAAGGCTAATAGAGCTCTGCCAAGAGTTTCTCTTTTAGTCCTCCATTAATAATGATATGATTTCTAATAGATAATAAATTTTTGTTACTCTAAAGTGTTTTATCTCTTACTCATGATTCTCTTCTAAACCTCTCAGCAACCACAATCTTGTCCAATTATTTCAGTAGTTGGCACCAATTTACACTTGTTCTTGACTAAAAGGAAATGTGTCTTCTCTATCAATCAGAATGAACCACTCTTGCCTAAACAAATACAACTTCACCTTGGATAATCTCTCTTCTAGGATTATATGGTAATCAGTGTACCTACATCTTATTTAAACATTCATTGGCAACACTGACTGATGAAATGAAACTAAAGACATGGTCTGGAGATATTGTGGGTTCATTTCTGGACTACCACAAGAAGGCACTTATCACTGAGTCATGGTGGTGCTAGTGGTAAAGAACAATTTGATCCCTAGGTCAGCAACATACTCTGGAGGAGAGCATGACAATCCACTCCAGTATTTTTGCCTGGAGAATCCCATGGACAGAGGAAGCTGGGAGCGCTACAGTCCATAGGGTCACAAAGAGGCATGACTAAAGCACCTTAGCAAACACACATGGTGCATATAAAAGTTACATTTCCACTATTCTACAGACTGAACTATGCAACAGAATTATGTCTTAAAAAAAAAACAGTGTAAATACATTAATGAAATGTTTATTCTTTCTCTTTTTCTTCTGGGAGGTGGCCCACTGGCCACAGATATTAAATGGACTGGCCAAACAGTTTTGTTCAGGTTTTTCTGTTAAGTTCTTCCAACAAATCTTTGTAAATACACTGAGGTCATCCTAACTGACCAGCAGCATTTGACTTTTGTGGGCACAGAGCTGGTGGATGGCCCTACTCTCTCAGAATTACTATATGCAGAGTCCACCTGCACCTGGTCTGCTGCCTGAGGTGCTACCTCAGGGAGCCTCTCCTCAGCTGTTCCCCCAGAAATACAACTGGGACAAGGTGACTCACCCCACGCTTTGTGCCTGCCTGCACCTCGGCCCTGTCAACTGCAACAAGAATTACTGTAGCCATGCCAACAACTTAGGCCTCAGTGTAGCAACATAGTGAAGAGATCTTTGAGTGAGACAATGTGGATTCAAGCTCCGATTCAGTCACTTTCTGGGATGGAGTGCTTTTGTTCCATTCAAGTTCCTTCATATGGGAAATGAGAAACAATGTCAGTACTTATTTTGGAGTTCAAGTTCAAAAAGATAGCATGCATAAACTATTAAAACAGGGATTCTCAAACTGGGATATAAAAGTGATTTTGAGTCGAATTTAACATCAGTTATCAAGGAAAGTATTTTCAGTTGGGAACAAAGAACACATCTCACTTTCTCTGCAAGATCTTCGGGCTCTGAATGTGAATGCAACACTGAGAAACGGCAGGATGGCTTGCAAGCATTTGGTACTAGAGACTATTTCCCTGTCACAAAATACAGTTGGAATCCATAGTCATTTTCTTCACTGTGTGCTTGTACAACTCTACTCACTTGACTTTCAAGCACCTGATCACAGCCAACTCCCAAATTAAACATTTCATTTCACCATTTTGCCATTTCATTTTTTCATGGAAGTGAAACCCACCCCTAAAGAAACTCAGCTTCTTCACTGCACCTACTTTGTACATGTCATGGCATTTATGAGCATATTCAGGTCACAAAAGTTTGAAAAGAACCCACTGATTCATATATACCTTGGTGTAAAGAGAACAGACAGCTTCTGGGAGCACCTGTTTATTTACCAGGTGGGATGCTGACCAACCCATGAATCAATGAATAAGGCCATCTTTAATATTTACTTGTGAAGACCAGTGAGCCCTGATTAAAGGAGCCCCACAGGAATGGGGAAAACAGAGGCTTCACTCTTAACAGGTGCAGACGAAGCCTCATGCACACTGAGACAAAGCTGAGATGAAGAGCAAAACACAATCGTTTGCTAGGATCCTGGATGGTGTGACCTGCCTGCTGGTCTTAAAGGATCTCTGGGGGGTGGGCGGTGGGCTGTGGCTCACTGTGGGGACACAGATCCTGAGGGCAGAACTATGAGTGAGCACTCATCTGTGTGAGATCTCCATCTTGGCCCGACACTGGCTCCACTCAGAACCTGTAGCAATGGGCCCTCTAAGGACAATGGATGAAAGGGCCAGGATGTAGCCCTAACCATCAGCAGACAGGCTGTCCAACGGCTTCCTGTACACATGCCTTTCAACGTAACTCTACCCACGAAAGGGTCAAGACCCAGTTCTAACCATCACTGTGCAGGCACAAGCCTCCAGACCAGCCTCACCCAGCAGGGTTGTTGGTCAGCTGTTCAGTCGTGTCCGACTCTTTGCGACCCCATGGACTGCAGCACGCCAGGCTTCTCTGTCTTTCACCATCTCCTGGAGTTTGCTCAAACTCATATCCATTCAATCGCTGATGTCATCCAACCCTCTAGTCCCCTGTTGCCCCTTTCTCCTCCTGTCCTCAAAATTTCCCAGCATCTGGGTCTTTTCCAATGAGTTGGCTCTTCACAGCAGGGGGCAGACACCAAAAGCAAGAAAAGTAGAGACCCACAGCTTACAAACCGAGTCCACAAATACATGTGGGGACACCACCCTGGGATCAGATGTCCTCTGGCTCTTGGATCGGGAGAAGAATGCCTGGGATATCTTCGGCAGACGGCCACTTCTCCAAGGTCAAGAAACGTAACTATGCTACCAGATAGATTTAAATACAAATAAAGATTTACACAAAACGAGGTGGCAGAGGAATATGTTTCAGAGGGAGGAACAAGACAAAACCCTAGAACAAATAAGTGACGTGGAGATAGACAATCTACCTGAAAGAGTTCAGAGTAATGATAGTAAACATGATCAAGAACTTGGGAGAAGAATGCATGACCTGAGAAATGAGAAGTCTTTAACGAAGACTTAGAAAATATAACAACCAACCAAACAGAACTGAAAAATATAGTAAATGAAATGAAAACCAAACCAAAACAAAACAAAAAACCAGAAACTAAAATGAATCAGAACAGGCTAAATGAGGCAGAAAACACATCAGTGAGCTAGAAGAAAGAGCACTGAAAATCACCACTCCTGAATAGAATAAAAAAGAATAAAAGGAGGACGTTTTAAGAGACCTCTGGGACAACAAGCCACTAATATTTGCCCTATAGTGTCCCAGAAGAAGACAGGAAAATCTTAGGAGGAGAAAACAGCTGAAACCACTCTAATCTTGGAAAGGAAACAGTCACCCAAGTCTAAGAATCACCAAGAGCCCATATCTAAATAAAAACGTCACAGTAAGGACAAGCCAAAAATCTGTGATACACAATGAAAATGCACATGAAAATACCCTCAACATCCTGAGACTGTCCACTGTGTCAGGCTCCTTGGCGCACCCATTTACCAGGTTGAATTATGCCCAATGCATCAATCACTGAATAAAGCTAATTAGGGACTTTCCCAATGGTTCAGTGGTTAAGAATCCACCTGTCAGTGCAGAGGATACAGGTTCCACCCTTGGTCTGAGAAGATCCCACATGCCACAGGGCAATTAACAGCGTGTGCTGCAGCTACTGAGTCCGTGCTTTAGAGCCTGGGAGCTGCAACTACTGAGCCCTCACACCCAGAGGCTGTGCTCCCCAGCAAGAAAAGCCAACACACACAGCAACTAGAGAAAACTTGCATGCAACAACGAAGACCCAGCACAGCCAAAAATAAAAATAAAATAAAAATAAAGCAAATTAGACCTTTAAATTTATTTGATGGAATTTTTGCACATTAATGGAAGTCAGTCTAAAATGCACTGCTGTGCTGTTTGGATTACAGTCATATGAATGTTCTGGTATAGAGTGTAGAGAATAATTTTAGTTACAAATTATGACTATGTACCCCCCAAATTTTATGTTGTTTGATTCCATGGTGAGAAGAAACTGTTCTAAATTTATTTAAACCTGGCAACCCACTCCAGTACTCTTGCTTGGAAAATCCCATGGATGGAGGAGCCTGGTTGGCTGCAGTCCATGGGGTCACTAAGAGTCAGACACGACTGAGTGACTTCATTTTTACTTTTCACTTTCATGCATTGGAGAAGGAAATGGCAACCCACTACAGTGTTCTTGCCTGGAGAATCCCAGGGACGGGGGAGCCTGGTGGGCTGCCATCTATGGGGTCGCACAGATTCGGACACGACTGAAGTGATTTAGCAGCAGCAGCAGCAGAGAGCCTAATGCTGCCTTCTTAGCTGCTGTTACAAAGTACTGAAGTGAGATAAAACTGTGTTGATGGAATAACACAATTCATCCTGGGTTATGACACAAGCGTTTCTATTTTATTCATGGAAACAGGAAACCTTGATACATTCAGAATGTAGTTCTTTGAAATACAACAGTAGCAAATGGTAATGACAGCTGTTAAATGTGATTCATACACATACAGATATTACCCTGGTTCTGATCAAATTTGATGCTCAAAATAATTGCTCTCCATCAGGGGACATTCAACTTTAAGGGATCCAATATGTTATTTTCTTCTTTTGTGTGCCATTTCTCAAGGACTCTCTATTCCTTATCAGTTCCTGGAAAACAGGAACGAGCAGAGCTGCACACAGTTCTCAGGACTGAGGTCATGAGAAAGGGCATCTACTTGGATTCCTTTCAGTGACTCCCTTCAGTGACCTTTTATTTAAAGCTAATCTATTCAGTTATGCCCCTCTTACTCAGGATATGGGATGCTTTCTGGCCCTTTCAAGATTGTTATTTGCTTGGCTTTGTTTTTACTCAATTTTTTTACTGCCTAAAGCTGCCTTGTATGAAGATATAGAAACATCCGTTTCTGCAAATAAAGCACACTTGTTTCACTCGAGACTTGGGTCCCCTGTTCCTTCTCGTTGACTCCAGTCCCCAAGTCCTGGTCTACAAAGACCGTGACAAGTGGCACCCAAACAGGGACCTGGTGAACGCCCTTGGCAAGCGGACAGAGTGACTGTTAGGACCTAAGGAGGTCAGTAAGTGCAGGGTTATAGGACAAACAGCTGGAAAGCCCCACCACTTTTCTACTTTCCTTCATCATTTATTTAAGGTTCAAGGACTTTCAGTTTTGCGTCAATGAATAGAGGCTTGTCTCCAAACAGTGGTTAAATATAATCCCTGGTTCCCCGACGAAGGCAGTTTTGATTTAGAAATTTGGAGACGGGTTAAAGAAAATGTGAGCAAGCCGCAAGACGGGCAGAAAATATTCCAATAAGTTTCTGGCCCCTGAGGGCCCTCATTAAAGCTGTGACCTTGCCATTTCAAGGTAATTCTAGCCCCCCTGATATTCATCAACAAGCAGAATGCTCATTATACGAATATAAATTAGATGATAAGACTTTACAGAAGGGCCAATTACAGCAACATAAAAAGTTTTAAAACTGTCCCACCATCCCTGCTCCGTCTGTCCTAAGTGCTCCTCCTCCTCTTGTAATGGGCATGAAACCGAAGGTCCCCTCAATTAGAGGACAAAATTAATCTGATGCTCTCCTTGACACTAAAGCCAACAATACTTTTTTTTGATGACAATGATAAGCCCCTAACACATACTCCTATTTATGAAAACAGATGATCCACTCATTCTCCTTCATGTGAAGGATTTCTGATTTACTGGCTTTGCAAACTCAAGTCTCTGAGGCGGATGATCTTTTTGCCTTTACTGTGTTAGGAAATGTTTATGCTAAAGGGCAACTAATATCGCAATATGAAGGCATTGATTTTTCTCACAGGCAAGAGATGAAAAAGGCTGTAAATGTGTACGGCCCTCATTCACCTTTTACTGAAGAACTTCTAAACACTATGGCGTTTTCTACTGGAAATTTTATTCCTATGATTGGCTAATTTTGATAAAAGCTCTTCTTCAACCACAAAAATATCTTCAATGGATAATGTGGTTTCAGGATGTGACCCAAGATCATGCCAATTCTAATGCTCAAGCTGGCACTCCCCAAAACCAAATTACTTTAAAAATATTAACTGATATGGGGCAATTTGATTTGGTGAAAGGTCAGATACAATCTCCTCTTTTGTTGCATGAGCAATTGAAAGAAGTTGCCCTTGAAGCTTGGGATCGAATTACTCCTCAAGGGGAACCTAAAAGTAACTACACAAAGATATTACAAGGGCCTAATGAACCCTATGCTGATTTTTTAACTAGACTGGGAGTTGCTATCTCCCATAATGTTGTTGGAGAAGAGAGAACAGTGCAATTAGAAAAACTGCTTGCATATGAGAATGCCAATCAGGAGTGTCAAAGAGCCACTGCTCCAATTCGTGAGACCAGCAATGTTACTGATTATTTGAAGGATTGTCACAACTTAGGATCAGAAACTCAGACAATGCAAATGTTAGCTGAAGCAATGGCTGGTGCCTTTAAAAAGGGGGATGAAGGATGTTTTGTTTGTGGAGATAAGAGCCATTTAAAAAACGATTGCCCTAAAGAACACACAGAAAAAAATAAAACTACTAAAAAACCTCCAGGAGTTTGCCCTCAATGTCATTATGAGGTACACTGGGGGTACACAGGGGTACATTGAGCTAAAAAATATCGATCTAAGTGTGATGTTTAAGGGAACCCTATTTAAGGAAACTCAAAGATGGGGACTCCCCGGGTCCGCATCTATAAAAACCAGGGGCAAACTCCATCTTTTCCCTCAAACCTTCAACATCCAGCAATACTGCCATCAATATACCAGCCCTAAATGATTTTCTTCTTTTTCCTCAAGCAGTACCTTCTAGAATACCTACCAGCCTTTATGGACCCCTACCCCGACAAACCTTCGGCCTTATACTTGGCCAATCTAGTCTGACTTCTAAAGAAATTACTATTCACCCTGAAATAATTGATTCAGATTATGAGAAAAAAATTCAAATTCTGATGTCATCTCAGATACTATGACAATTCAAAAAGGGGGACAAAATTGCCCAATTACTTCTTTTACATTTCTATTAACTCCTCTAATGGTATACAGACAGGTGAATTTGGTAATAGAGATCAAAAGCAATCGTTATGGACAACGATAGTATCTGAATATGCATGACCAAATATCAATATCAAAATTAATGGCAAAAGATTTTCTGGTCTTCTTGATACTGGATCTGATATTACCATTATTCCAAATATTTATGGCCCAAATCTTGGCCTATGCAGAGAAATTCTAGCTAAATTGCAGGAATTTCTCAAACCAAAATACAAGAAATTTATCAAAATGCTCAAATATATCCATATGAGGGACCAGTAGGCCCGCCTGCAACATTATAACCTTATGTGAGAGAAGCACCCCTTAATTTAATAGGAAGAGATTTACTTATGCAATGGAAAACTCAAATATATATTCCATATTTTTCTTAGGGGCCACCACTCATTTAACAAACAATACAATCATTAAAATAACTTAAAAAATGACGAGCCTATTTAGACAGACCAGTGGCCCCTTCAGTTCAGTCGCTCAGTCGTGTCCGACTCTTTTCGACGCCATGAATTGCAGCACGCCAGGTCTCCCTGTCCATCACCAACTCCCTGAGTTAACTCAGACTCACGTATATCGAGTCCATGATGCCATCCAACCATCTCATCCTCTGTCGTCCCCTTCTCCTGCGCCCAATGAGTCTTTTCCAATGAGTCAACTCTTCTCATGAGGTGTCCAAAGTACTGGAGTTTCAGCTTTAGCATCATTTATCCAAAGAAATCCCAGGGCTGATCTCCTTCAGAATGGACTGTTTGGATCTCCTTGCAGTCCAAGGGACTCTCAAGAGTCTTCTCCAACACCACAATTCAAATGCATCAATTCTTCGGTGCTCAGCCTTCTTCATAGTCCAACTCTCACATCCATACGTGACCACTGGAAAACCATAGCCTTGACTAGACGGACCTTAGTTGGCAAAGTAATGTCTCTGCATTTCAATATGCTATCTAGGTTAGTCAAAGCTTTTCTTTCAAGGAGTAAGCATTTTTTAATTCCATGGCGACAATCACCATCTGCAGTGATTTTGGAGCCCCCCCAAATAAAGTCTGACACTGTTTCCACTGTTTCCCCATCTATTTCTCATGGAGTGATGCGACTGGATGCCATGATCTTCGTTTTCTGAATGTTGAGATTTAAGCCAACATTTTCACTCTCAATTTTCATTTTCATCACGAGGCTTTTCAGTTCCTCTTCACTTTCTGCCATAAGGGTGGTGTCATCTGGATATCTGAGGTTTTTGATATTTCTCCCAGAAATCTTGATTCCAGCTTGTGCTTCTTCCAGTCCAGCGTTTCTCATGATGTACTCTGCATAGAAGTTAAATAAGCAGGTGACAATATACAGCCTTAACATACTCTTTTCTCTATTTGGAACCAGTCTGTTTTTCCACCTCCAGTTCTAACTGTTGCTTCCTGACCTGCATACAGATTTCTCAAGAGGCAGGTCAGGTGGTCTGGTATTCCCATCTCTTTCAGAATTTTCCACAGTTTATTGTGATCCACACAGTCAAAGGCTTTGGCATAGTCAATAAAGCAGAAATAGATGTTTTTCTGAAACTCTCTTGCTTTTTCCATGATCCAGCGGATGTTGGCAATTTGATCTCTGGTTCCTCTGCCTTTTCTAAAACCAGCTTGAACATCTGGAAGTTCATGGTTCATGTATTGCTGAAGCCTGGCTTGGAGAATTTTGAGCATTACTTTACTAGAATGTGAGATGAGTGCAATTGTGAGGTAGTTTGAGCATTCTTTGGCATTGCCTTTCTTTGGGATTGGAATGAAAACTGACCTTTTCCAGTCCTGTGGCCACTGCTGAGTTTTCCAAATTTGTGGGCATATTGAGTGCAGCACTTTCACAGCATAATCTTTCAGGATTTGAAACAGCTCAACTGGAATTCCATAACCTCCACCAGCTTTGTTCATAGTGATGCTTTCCAAGGCCCACTGACTTCACATTCCAAGATGCCTGGCTCTAGATGAGTGATCACACCATCATGATTATCTGGGTCGTTAAGATCTTTTTTGTACAGTTCTTCTGTGTATTCTTGCCACCTCTTCTTAATATCTTCTGCTTCTGTTAGGTCCAGACCATTTCTGTCCTTTATCGAGCCCATCTTAGCATGAAATGTTCCCTTGGTATCTCTAATGTTCTTGAAGAGATATCTAGTCCTTCCCATTCTGTTCTTTTCCTCTATTTCTTTGCATTGATCACTGAAGAAGGCTTTCTTATCTCTTCTTGCTATTCTCTGGAACTCTGCATTCAGATGCTTATATCTTTCCTTTTCCCCATTGCTTTTCGCTTCTCTTCTTTTCACAGCTATTTGTAAGGCCTCCCCAGACAGCCATTTTGCTTTTTTGCATTTCTTTTCCATGGGGATGGTCTTGATCCCTGTCTCCTGTACACTGTCACGAACCTCATTCCATAGTTCATCAGGCACTCTATCTATCAGATCTAGACCCTTAACTCTACTTCTCGCTTCCACTGTATAATCATAAGGGATTTGATTTAGGTCATACCTGAATGGTCTAGCGGTTTTCCCTACTTTCTTCAATTTCAGTCTGAATTTGGTAATAAGGAGTTCATGATCTGAGCCACAGTCAGCTCCTGGTCTTGGTTTTTGTTGACTGTATAGAGCTTCTCCATCTTTGGCTGCAAAGAATATAATCAATCTGATTTCGGTGTTGACCATCTGGTGATGTCCAGGGGTAGGGTCTTCTCTTGTGTTGTTGGAAGAGGGTGTTTGCTATGACCAGTGCGTTTTCTTGGAAAAACTCTGTTAGTCTTTGCCCTGCTTCATTTCGCATTCCAAAGCCAAATTTCCCTGTTACTCCAGGTGTTTCTTTATTTCCTACTTTTGCATTCCAGTCCCCTGTAATGAAAAGGACATCTTTTTTGGGTATTAGTTCTAAAAGGTCTTGTAGGTCTTCATAGAACCGTTCAACTTCAGCTGCTTTAGCATTACTGGCTGGGGCATAGACTTGGATAACTGTGATATTGAATATTTTGCCTTAGAGTCGAACAGAGTGGCCCGTTACAAAATAGAAATTAGAGGCTGCTAAGGTCCGTCTAGTCAAGGCTATGATTTTTCCAGTATTCATGTATGGATGTGAGATTTGGACTGTAAAGAAACCTGAGCACTGAAGAATTGGTGCTTTTGAACTGTGGTGTTGGAGAAGACTCTTGAGAGTCCCTTGGACTGCAAGGAGATCCAAGCAGTCCATTCTAAAGGAGATCAATGCTGGGTGTTCTTTGGGAGGTATGATGCTAAAGCTGAAACTCCAGTACTTTGGCCACCTCATGCCAAGAGTTGACTCATTGGGCCACACCTCCCCAAGGTGAAGCTACACTTGTGATAACCCACCTATTAACTTGCTTTACAATAATGGGAACACCTAGTTCTATAAAAGCAGACAATGGCCCTAAATATATTTCTAGGCCATTCAAACAGTTTTTACAATCATTTCCTATTAAAGATGTTACAGTTATGCCTTATAATCCACAAGAATAGTGCATAGAATTAGCACCTCACACACTGAAACTACATATAAAAAAATTAAAAACGGCTAATACACAGGAACACTTCTGTCTTCCTTATCTGTTATGGTTTGCTTGCATCAAGTTTCCAGATGTCCCATTGTTCAGGCCCAATCCATTTATTGAGGATGATTCGAGGGCGAAGGGGTGCCATTTCACCATCAAGCCAGCCAAGAAGTCCTTTGTCATGTAATGTTCCATCATAGTATCAGTAACCTTCTATGTTACTTGAGTAGCATAGTCACAGACAGTGCTATTGATATCATCTGAACAGTTAGACAACCACATACCATGGGGTCCCCAATAACAACGGTGTAATTGGCCACAAACATTAATTTCCTTGAAGGTCAGTTCTCCGGCAAGATACGTTGTTGCACAAGGCTTAAGGAAACCATGAGTGAGAATGTTTGCCTCCTCTTTACACGGCCTTGGATTGCCTGCCTAAGCATTAACTCTTTCATTTCCTCCTGCTTTTAGGAGAATAGTGTTGCCAGGGAAAGGGGTGGAGAGATTGTTCTGTAACTTCTTCCTGCTGGGAAGGGGCATTGACCCTAAATTGTTGAGGCAACATATTCTCCTTATCCTCATATTGAGGGTCTCTGATCCAGTAGCCCTGAGTAATAGCTAGAGGAGGCAGAGGAAACTGCAGGAGCATTAACAATCACTTGTAACTTAAATGCCTAAGCCACTTAGATACAAAGTTCATTATATAGTTACAGATAGAAGAGCAAACAGCGAGAACCAGATGACTACAGTTATTACAGTCAAGATAGTTTTCCACCAAGGAGGGCTTTGTATTTGAGCTTCTATAACATCACATTGCCCCGTACTGGTTAACATTTCAAAGGTAATTTGGTTTTGGGGAGTACCAGCTCAAGCATTAGAACTGGCACGATCTCGGGCCACACCCTGAAGCCACATGGTCCACTAAAGATATTCTCCTGGTTTAAGATGAGCCCTTATCAAAACTCGCCAATCAAAAAGTTACAAAACTTCCAGTGGAAGATGCCATAGTGTTTAAAAGTTCCGTAGTAAAAGGCAAATGAGGACTTACATAGTTACAGCTTTTTTCATTTGTTGCATGTGAGAAAAATCAATGCCTTCCTATTGAGGTATTATTTGCCCTTGGGCGTTAGTATTTCTCAAAAACAGGAAAAGCAGAGAAACGATTGGCCTCAGTGATTTGAGACTGCAAAGCTAGTAACTCAGAAAGCCTTTATCGTGAAGGAGAGTGAGTGGATAGTATTTTTTCATAAATACGAGTATGTGCCAAAGGCTTATCATTGTCAACAAGAAAAGTATTGTCAGCCTTAGGGTCAAAAAGAGCCTCAGAAGAATTATCGTCAGGGTCATCTTGTTCTTCAATTGAGGGGACTTTCGGTTTTGTGCCCATTGCAAGAGGAGGAAGAGGAGCACTTGGGGCAGGGCTGGTGGGAAAACTTTGAAATCTTTTATGTTGTTCATTGAGCCTTTTGTAAAGTTTCATCATCTAATTCATATTCATGTAACAAGTGTTCCACCTGTTGTCGAATATTGGGGAGGAGAGGGGCCAGAGTTTCCTTGAAATGGCAGAATCACAGCTTTATTAATAAGAGCCCATAAGGGCCAGAAATCTTTTGGAATAGTTTTCCCCCATCTTGAACCTCGTTTAAGATTCTCTTCAATCTGGTTCCAAATTTCTAAATTGAAACTCATTGGGGAAACAGGGATTATGTTCAACCACCGTTTGAAAATAAGCCTCTATTCGCTGACACGAAACTGAAAGTCCTTGAACTTACACAAAGGAAGAAAATGCAACATATTGGATCCCTTAAAGTTGAACGTCCCCTGACACTTATCCAGAGCAGAGTTTACTAGATTCCTGTCAGGGAATGTTTAACAGGAGGATTCCTATGTGCTGTTTCTCATAAATCCTCTGTTCCTTACCAGTTTCTGTTGTCAGAAACCAGTGGAACAGCACGCCGCTCCCAGGACTGAGGTCATAAGATGAGAGAGGCTTGAACCTCCTTCAGTAAACATTCTCCTTATGACAAAACTGCTTAGTCTCGATCCTCTTTCTTAAGATATGTATTGTCTTCTGATCTTGTGACCATTATTAATCCCTTGTTCCCTTGGTAACAGTTGCTATACTTTTGGTTTTCTGATCTTTATCAATATCAAAAGAAATATACATATATATGTCTATATATACTCACAGAAATATTAAAGCACCTTTGCACCATCAGAGCTTGGGTCTACGTGCCTTTCTTTCTTTCCCTCTCTCTTTTTCTCTCTTCCATTTCCTTATCATTGACTCCGGACCACCAGGTTGCGGTCCATTAAAGAACCCAAAGTGGCGTCTGAACAGGGACTCTGGTATACCTGGTATTTTGGACAGAGGGACTCCAGGACCTTTTGAGGTTGGGACCTATTGAGGTCAGTAAGTACTAAGACACGGGTCAAACGGCTGGAAAGCCCCATCTTTTCTCTACTTTATTTTACCATTTGTTTAAAGCTCAGGGACTTTTGATTTTGTGCCAATGAATAGAGGCTTGCTTTCAAACAGTGGTTAAATGAAACCCTTGCTTCCCTAATAAAGGTCGTTTTGATTTAGAAATTTGGCACCGGGTCAAAGAAAATGCTGAATGAGTCACCAGGCAGGGAAAAAATATTCCATTTGATTTCGGACCCCTATGGGCTCCCATTAAAGCTGTAATTCTGCCATTTCAACCTAAATTCTAGCCCTCCCAATACTCGACAACAGACAGAACACTTATTGCATGAATATCAAGTAGATGATAAAACTTTACAAAAGGCCCAAGTAGAACATAAAATATGTTAAAATTTTCCTCCTAGCCCTGCCCGGCAGCTTCAAATACTTCTCCTCTGCCAGCAGGCACAAATCCAGAAGTCTCTCCTTTGTTACAACCTAGTGATTCTGACTACGACTCTCCTAAGATGTTTGTAAAAGGTTCTTCAGACTGCCCTCCTGCAAGCTCCTGCTTTGAGCTTGCCCACAGGGTCAGATGCTTATATCTTTCCTTTTCTCCTTTGCTTTCTGCCTCTCTTCTTTTCACAGCTGTTTGTAAGGCCTCCCCAGATCTGAATGCAGAGTTCCAGAGAATAAGAAGAAGAGATAAGAAAGCCTTCTTTAGCGATCAATTCAAAGAAATAGAGGAAAACAACAGAATGGGAAAGAGATCGCTTCAAGAAAATTAGACATACCAAGTGAACATTTCATGCAAACATGGGCTTGATAAAGGACAGAAATGGTCTGGACCTAATGGAAGCAGAAGATATTAAGAAGAGATGGCAAGAATACACGGAAGAACTGTTCAAAAAAGAACTTCACAACCCAGATAATCATGATGATGTGATCACTAATCTAGAGGCAGACAACTTGTAATGTGAATTCAAGTGGGCCTTAGAAAGCATCACTACGAACAAAGCTAGTGGAGGTGATAGAATTCCAGTTGAGCTGTTTCAAATCCTGAAAGATGATGCTGTGAAAGTGCTGCACTCAATATGCCAGCAAATTTGGAAAACTCAGTGGTGGCCACAGGACTGGAAAAGGTCAGTTTTCATTCCAATCCCAAAGAAAGGCAATGCCAAAGAATGCTCAAACTACCGCACAATTGCACTCATCTCACATGCTAGTAAAGGAATGCTCAAAATTCTCCAAGCCAGACTTCAGCAATACGTGAACCGTGATCTCCCAGATGTTCAAGCTGGTTTTAGAAAAGGCAGAGGAACCAGAGATCAAATTGCCAACATCTGCTGGATCATGGAAAAAGCAAGAGAGTTTCAGAAAAACATCTATTTCTGCTTTATTGACTATGCCAAAGCCTTTGACTGTGAGGATCACAATAAACTGTGGAAAGTTCTGAAAGAGATGGGAATACCAGACCACCTGACCTGCCTCTTGAGAAATCTGTATGCAGGTCAGGAAGCAACAGTTAGAACTGGACATGGAACAACAGACTGGTTCCAAATAGGAAAAGGAGTACGTCAAGGCTGCATATTGTCACCCTGTTCATTTAACTTCTATGCAGAGTACATCATGAGAAACGCTGGAGTGGAAGAAACACAAGCTGGAATCAAGATTGCCGGGAGAAATATCAATAACCTCAGATATGCAGATGACACCACCCTTATGGCAGAAAGTGAAGAGGAACTAAAAGGCCTCTTGATGAAAGTGAAAGAGGAGAGTGAAAAAGTTGGCTTAAAGCTCAACATTCAGAAAACCAACATCATGGCCTCTGGTCCCATCACTACATGGGAAAGAGATGGGGAAACAGTGTCAGACTTTATTTTGGAGGGCTCCAAAATCACTGCAGATGGTGACTGCAGCCATGAAATTAAAAGACACTTACTCCTTGGAAGGAAAGTTATGACCAACCTAGATAGCATATTCAAAAGCAGAGACATTACTTTGCCAACTAAGGTCCATCTAGTCAAGGCTATGGTTTTTCCTGTGGTCACGTATGGATGTGAGAGCTGGACTGTGAAGAAGGCTGAGCGCCGAAGAATTGATGCTTTTCAACTGTGGAGTTGGAGAAGACTCTTGAGAGTCCCTCGGACTGCAAGGAGATCCAACCAGTCCATTCTGAAGGAGGTCAACCCTGGGATTTCTTTGGAAGAAATGATGCTAAAGCTGAAACTCCAGTACTTTGGCCAACTCATGCTAAGAGTTGACTCATTGAAAAGACTCTGATGCTGGGAAGGATTGGGGGCAGGAGGAAAAGGGGACAACAGAGGATGAGATGGCTGGATGGCATTACTGACTCGATGGGTGTGAGTCTGAGTGAACTCCGGGAGGTGGTGATGAACAGGGAGGCCTGGCGTCCTGTGATTCATGGGGTCACAAAGAGTCGGACACGACTGAGCAACTGAACTAACCTGAACTGACAGCGTCAGAATTTAATTTGTCACTGAAAGAAAAGGTGTGGCCTTGGAAGTTTTGAGACAACCCCGAAGGCTTCACCGGCAACCTGTTGCTTATTTAAGTAGAGAATTGGATGTAACTTAATGTGGGTGGCCCCACTCCCTAAGGGTAATTGGGACAGCAGCTTTATTAACACCTGAAGCTTTAAAAATAATTCATCAACAAAATCTTACTGTCCTGATTTCTCATGATGTGAGTGGAATCTTAAATTCTAAGGTTAATATTTGGATGACAGACAGTAGGCTTCTTAAATATCAGTCATTGTTGTTAGAAGGACCAGTAACTAAGCTTAAGTCTGTGGACATTTAAATCCTGCCACTTTCCTTCCTGAGAAGGAAAATGAAACACCTGTTCACAATTGTTCCCAGTTTCTAACTTTAAACTATGCAGCTTGGGAGGATCTAATGGATACCCCATTAGACAATCACGACATGGACATATTTACAGATGGCAGTTCCTTTGTTAGGGATGGAAAGCATAAAGCAGGTTACACCATGGTGACTGCTGAACAGGTTTTAGAAGCAGAATCTCTGTCCCAGGAAACCAGTGCTCATTTAGCAGAGCTTGTGGCTCTGACCCGAGCTCTAAGCAAAGGGCAGCGAGTAAATATCTACATGGATTTTAAGTATGCCTTTTTGACTTTACATTCTCATGCTGCAATATGGAAAGACAGTTTAAAACAGCAACAGGAGAACCTATTAACCATTTCAGAGAGATTGAGAGACTTTTAACTGCTATATATTGGCCTAAAGAAGTAGCTGTTATGCATTGCAAAGGGCACAGCAGGGATGGGAGCAAAGCAGCTGAAGGTAATCAGCTAGCTGATTGTTAAGGCAGAAAAGAGGCACTTTAAGAAACTCCTTCTCTACAGACACCCTTGATGTGGACAGATTCTGTAGAACAGGAAAAACCACAATATACTGAGAAGAATTAGAAAGATATAAGAGGAACTAAGATTACGCATAAAAGATGGTTACAGTCCAAGGATGGATGACTAATAATTCCTGAAAATGCTCAATGGAAAATTCTTAAGGGTTTACACCAGAGTTTTAATTTGGGTGCAGAGAGTACTTACCGGATGGCATCTCGTTTGTTTTAAGGTAAAAATGTAATGAAAACTTTAAAGAACATTATCAAAAGGCATGAGGTTTATCAGAAAAATAACCCAAAGACTGAAAAGCTAGCAAAATCTGGATTACAACGAAGTGGAAAGTATCCTGGAGAAGACTGGGAAATTGATTTTACTCATATGCCAAAAGCTAATGGGTATTCTTGCTTACAAGTTTGGGTGGATAGTTTTACTGAATGGATCTTTGCATGGTTCAGCAACGACGTTTCATGCTCTTCTGAAC
This sequence comes from Oryx dammah, assembly GCF_014754425.2. Classification (NCBI taxonomy): domain Eukaryota; kingdom Metazoa; phylum Chordata; class Mammalia; order Artiodactyla; family Bovidae; genus Oryx; species Oryx dammah. The sequence goes on from NW_024070197.1 coordinate 6,314,823, forward strand.
AAAAAGTCCTTGGCACAGACTCATATTTGCAAAAAAATCAGCACTTACGCACTCTCCTCTGTGACAGAGGCTCTCTGAATTACAGGCTTTGCTATGACAAGTTTCTGACGCCGATGGTTTCTCCATCTTCTCAGTTTTAAGAAATCCTGACGCTCAAGGGCACATAATACCTCAATATGACAGTATTAATCTTTTTTTACATGCAACAAATGAAAAAGGCTGTAACTATGTATGGTCCACATTCGGCTGTTACTAAAGAGCTTCTAAATGTGGCATCTTCTATTGGAAATTTTATTCCCTATGATTGGCGAACTTTAATATAAGTTCTCCTTAAACCAGGAGAATATCTTCAATGGACAATGTGGTTTCATGATATAGCCAGAGATCACGCTAACAAGAATGCTCGAGCTGGCACTCCCCCAAACCAAATTACTTTTGAAATGTTAACTGGCGTCAGACAATTTGATACCATAGAAGCTCAAATACAATGTCCTCCTTTATTGCATGAACAATGGAAAACTGGTCCTTGAAGCTTGGGATCGTATTACTCCTCAAAGACAGCCTACAGGTAGCTACACTAAAACATTACAAGGACCTAATCAACGTTATGCTGGTTTTTTAGCTAGATTAGAAACTGCTATTTCCCATACTGTAATCAGAGAAGAAGCCAAAAAACAGCTAGAGAAATTACTCGCTTATGAGAATGCAAATCTGGAATGTCAAAGAGCTATCGTTCCAATTCGTGAGACTGGGACTATTGTTATTTGAAGGTTTGTCGCAATCTAGAATCAGAAACTCAAAAGATGCAAATGCTAGCTAAGACAATGGCTGTTGCCTTCTAGAAAGGGAAATGAAGGATACTTTACATGTGGAGACAAAAACCATTTAGAAAGGGACTGCCCTAAGAAGGCGAATAAAAAACTTCCAAGAATCTGCCCTCGCTGCCATAGAGGAATGCATTGGGCCAAAGACTGTAAATCTAAATTGGATATTGAAGGAAAACCTATTCCAGGAAACTCCAAACAGGGGACTCCCCCAGGACCCCTACAAGAAAAACCAGGGGCAACTTCTATCTTTTCCCTCAAACCCTCAACATCCAGCAGTGTTGCCGTCGATATACCAGCCCTAAATGATTTTTCCCTTTACCCTCAAGCAGTCCCTTCTAGAGTATCTACCAGACTTTTTGGACCCCTGCCCCCACAAACCTTCGGTCTTTTACTTGGCCAATCTAGTTTGACTTCTAAAGGTATTACTGTTCACCCTGGAGTAATTGATCAGATGATAAAGGAGAGATTCAAATTATGATGTCATCTCAGATTCTACGGCAATTCAAAAAGGGAGACAAAATTGCTCAATTACTTCTGTTGCCTTACATTTCTATTAACTCCTCTAATAATGTATAGACAAGCAGATTCGGCAGATCAAAAACAATCCTTAAGGACATCATTGGTATCTCAATATGCCTGATCAAATATAAATATCAAAATTAATGGTTCAAGATTTTCTGGTCTCCTCGACACTGGATCTGATATTACTATTACTTACAAACACTTATGGCCCCAAACCTGGCCTATACAAAAAATCTCTTGCCAAATTGCAGGAATTTCTCAAACCAAAGTACAAGAAATTTATCAAAATATTCAAATCTACCCATACAAAGGACCGAAAGGCCAGCCTGCAACATTAAGACTTTATGTGATAGATGCACCTCTTAATCTAATAGGAAGGGACTTACTTATGCAATGGCAGACTCAGATATACATTCCACATTTTCCTAGGGGCCACTGCTCATTTAACAAACAAAGCAATGATTAAAATAACTTGGAAGAATGATGAGCCTATTTGCACAGAATAATGGCCCCACATGAAAGAAAAATTACAGACTACTAAAGAACTTATAGACAGACAAATAGAATTAAAACATATTGAGGAATCTTACTCTACTTGGAACTCGTCTATTTTTGTTATAAAAAAGAAATCTAAGAAATGACATCTCTTAACAGACCTTAGAAAAGTTAATGCATCTATGAATGCCATGGGTGCACTACAACCAGGGATCCCATCCCCTACTACTGTTCCTCAAAATTGGCACATTATTATTACTGATTTACAAGATTGCTTTTAAAATATACCTTTACACCCTTTAGACCGAGAGAGATTCACTTTCTCTCTCCCTTTTCCTAATCACATCGGGCCTCATAAAAGATTTCAACAGACTGTGTTACCTCAAGGTATACTTAACAGTCCTATTTGTCAAAATTTTGTAGCCAAGGCTTTACATCCAATGTGACAGCAATTCCCTCATGCATATATCATTAATAATATACTGTAACTACAAAAAGGAGAAGTGATATTTTTGACTGAATGGCCATGATATTCATTCTTTAGACTCCAGAAAAAACTGATTAAAATAAAATCGTTTTTGAAATTGCAAAACCGATTCTTCTTACATGTGCAGTTAGGAAAAGGTTAACTTGTTAAAATACTTTTTTGGAGCTCCAATTCTGCCTGGGAAAGAAAAACAGGCCTAAGAAAAAACTTAAAGTTAACTCTTATCATGTCCTTGGGATACACAGCCCACTCCATCTGGGACTCCAACCATAAACAAATTGGTGGAACTCAGGGGGAAAAAAAAAAAAAAAATATATATATATATATATATATATATATATACACACAACACACACATATATATATCAAAAAGATATTTTAAACATCAAGTGGAAAACTATGTCTCTGTCTATCTAAAATTATCTATGTCTCAATGTATGTCTTTGTTTTTGGATAATATGAAATTAATGAGCTCTATTTAAATGCAAGTTCATATGAACTGAAAAATATTCAATATTAAATGTTTATTTAAATATAATTGTTTGCTAATCTAATTAAGACATGTCTTAAATCATCATTATATAATACTTTTATTGCACCTAGATTTAGGTAAACTAAGTTTGTCAACAAAAAAGTAACTCTTTATATATATGTATATATACACATATAATGGCACCCCACTCCAGTACTCTTGCCTGGAAAATCCAGGGACGGAGGAGCCTGGTGGGCTGCAGTCCATGGAGTCGCTAAGAGTCAGACACGACTGAGCGACTTGACTTTCACTTTTCACTTTCATGCACTGGAGAAGGAAATGGCAACCCACTCCAGTGTTCTTGCCTGGAAAATCTGAGGGACAGGGAAGCCTGGTGGGCTGTGGTCTATGGGGTCACACAGAGTCGGACATGACTGAAGAAACTTAGCAGTAGCATAAATATATAAATGAGATGAAAACTTTTAGATAAACTCTAATAAAAATAATATTTTCAAAATGTCTACCTAAAGTAATCTCTTAGGATCGGATTAACTTAAGTTCATAAAATTGTACTAAACGAAATAAGAAAAGTTTATTAAATAGCTAGGTCATTTCCAAATAAATTAAGATTTTAGAACATTAATTACTGAACACTTCCTCTTACAAAAAGTTTTTCTTACAGAAAAACTAAAGAGATTTTAGACTATTAATAAATATATATTTTATTTGCCATAATGATAAATACAAACATATAAAAAAGAATTCTGACAAATGAAAGAGAATTTTATGGCAAATGGATGGAACTCATTGCTCTGAACTTTCTTCCTCTTCCTTCTTACATGTCTTGATCGATACAAATTCTTCTTTTATATGGGCCACAGCTCTCTGAGATGAAACTATACGTTATAACCCACCTGTTAGCTTACTTTGCAATAATGAGAACACTTAATTCTATAAAAACAGACAATGACATTGCCTCTATTTCTAAGCATTTCAAACAAGTTTTACATTCATTCTCTATTAAACAGATTACAGACATTTCTTATAATCCACAAACACAAGACACAGTTAAACAAACACATTACACACGGAAACTACAAATAAAAAATTAAATACAGGGGAATGCACAGGAACACTTTTTATCTTCCTTATCCAGAGCAGACTTTACTAGATTCCAACGCAATATATTGTTTAAGCCTATAACTATTGTTAATATACCTTTGTTTTAAATTTTTTAAACTGACTGCAAGGAGATATCTTGGCACGAGCAGAAAAATATTTTGAAGAATTGAAGGAATCTTCTCTTCCTCTGCCCATTTGGTACCAAGACAGGTTGCATGAACAATGGAAATCTGGGAAATTAATCTTATAGAAAGTGGGGTATGCTTGTATTATCCCAGATGGATCCAATGAACTCACATGGCTTCCTCTTTGGAAGATCCAACCCAAGGGGGTTCCCAGCCTTCAACATAGAAATGAGACAACAAAAACACCAGCAGGAAGAAATTCCAATACAGGCCATGGTGGCTCTAAAGATCTCCAGAAAGCACCGCCCTCGACAGCATCAACCTTGTGATCTCCCGTCTTGGGGAACAAATAAAAACCCTTACTAATCAAGCTGAAAACCCGGTTTCTCAATAGAGAATGCCTCGGAGTCCTGAAAATATTTCTGTTGCCCTGCTTGCTTTGCTTGCTGGTGCCTCCCCCCAACTCAAGCTGAACTCATCAATCACACTGGGCTTACATACCCAACCCCCCTTTACTTGAGGTTGTAGAATGGACTGAGAAAGGACCAATCGTATTAACCAATGACTCCATACATATGCCTTCTCCCTGGAGCCTTAAAGGGCCCTCACACCCTGAAGAAGAAGGGAAACTAATCTCTCTCTAGGTTAGTCCTTCCTTTGTGTATGGGCCCCAGCAAAATTATGCATAAACGTTAGCAGACAAACTTGGGCTTCTGCCCTGCCTCCAAAAGAGGACTTTCGGATGTTGCTTATTTACTGCCCTTTCTTTGTCCGTGAACCATGTTTATACTACTGAAACTTTAGGGAAAGAGTTAGGGAAAAAACAAAGTACAATATGCAAAGGGTTTACTAAAAAGAACTTTAAATATACTCCGGTTCGTTGGGACAAATGTCAGGCCAAATCAGGAAAATTAATGTTTGTGGCTAATCATACAGTTGTCGATTGGGGACCCCATGGTATGTGGTTATCTAACTGCTCAGATGATATTAACAGCACTGCCTGTGATTATGCTACTCAAGTAGCATAGAAGGTTAGTAACACTATAGTGCAACATTACCATGACAAAGGACTTCTTGGGTGGCTTGACGGTGGAATGGCACCCACCTCGTCCTCGAATCGTCCTCCATAACCAGATTGGGCCTGAACAATGGGACACCTGGAAACTTGCTGTGAGCACCTAAGAACTTAGGACTTGGACTGGACATTTCACAGGGACTAATCGTAGTCACAGAAACTATTTCTTTCGTTATAATCAATCATATTTCATACAAGCTTGTGTTCCCCTTACTTTTGTTCTAGTTATAGGAAGTTTCAATTCAGTAAGACTTTATAAATTGCAAATTATACACTTAACTCTTCTGTTTCCTCAAGAAATGAATCCCTTTTGATTCTTCCATCTCGATGTAGTCTGCGGTTACGAATAAATCTCCAGCGGCCCTGGGAAGAAGGCCCCATGGCTGGACTTGCTTCCCGGTTACTTACTAAACTGCTCCAGTGATCTAGACGATTCATTGGATGGCTGATTCTTGGCATTTTTGGATTAATAGCTATTTGCACCACTGCTGCCGTCACTGGCATTGCTTTACAAACCTCAATTCAAACACATAATTTTATCCAAAATTGGACTAAAGATGCTCATACTATGTGGGCCACTCAGGCTCAGATAGCTGAGGATATTCAAGATGAAATACAGGAACTAAAATCAGTCATCAAATGGGTTGGAGATCCATTAATAGATGTACAAAAACAGGTGATGCTAAAATGTGATTGGAAGTCTACTCAATTTTGTTACACCTGTTCAATTCAACAATAGTACCTACAACGGGAACAAATCAAATTTCATTTACAAAACATACATGACAAGGCTCTCTGAATGTACAATTGTTACAAAAAGAAATCTTTGGAACCTTTTCTAAAAATCTGCCCTCTTCCACTAATTTGCAAACTTTAGCTGAACAACTAGCTCATCAATTATTTGGGTTAGACCCACGCGGATGGTTTCAAAGCATTACTCACAGCACTGGGTCTGGAACTGTAATTTTGGTGATTGTCTTGACATTATATTTGTCGTTCACCATTGCCTTCATGCAAAATTGTTAGAACTAAACAAACTCAAAAGGTCAGAACCGTTTTTACCAATATTATAAGTGGGAATTGTCAGGGAATGTTTAACAGGAGGATTCCAACGTGCTGTTCCTCATAAATCCTCTGTTCCTTATCAGTTTCTGTTGTCAGAAACCAGTGGAACGGCATGCAGCTCCCAGGACTGAGGTCATAGGATGAGACATGCTTGAAACGCCTTCAGTAAACATTCTCCTTTCAACAAAACTGCTTAGTCTTCATCCTTTTTCTTGAGATATGGATTGTCTCCTGACCTTGTGACCATTATTAATCCCTTGTTCCCTTGGTAATGGTTGCTGTCCATTTGGTTTTCTGATTTTTACTGAAACAAATTTCTTGTACAACAGCCTATATACACTCACAGAAAGATCATTAAAGCACCTTTGCTCATTCAGAGCTTCAGTGCCCGTGTCTTTCTTTCTTTCTCTTTCTCTCTTTCACTTTCTTACCGTCAACTCCGGACCATCAGGTTCTGGTCCATTAAAGGACCCCAACAGATTCCAACGCAATATACTCCTTAATCCTGTAACTATTGTTAATACAGCTTTATTTGCTTAAAATTTTTAAACTTGCAGCAAGGGGATACTTTGACAAAGCAGAAAAATATTTTGAGGCATTGAAGGATACCTCCCTTCCTCTGCCCATTTGTTATCAAGACGGGTTGACTAAACAATGGAAATCTGAAAAATTAATATTACAGGGAAAGGGGTATGCTTGTATTTCTCCAGATGCACCGAACGAAATCAGATGCTTCCTCTTCGGAAGATCCGTCCAAGGGGAGCCACCGGCATTCAAGATAGAGAAGAAACTGCAAAATCCCCAGGAAGAATTGTTTCCAGTACAAGCCATGGCGACTTGAAAATTTCCAAGAGACACTGCACTCGAGGTCATCAACCTTATGATTTCCCCACTTGGGGACAGATAAAAACCCTTACTAATCAAGCTGAAAATCTGGTTTCTCAACAGAGAATGCCTAGGAATCCTAAAAATATTTTTGTCGCTATGCTTGCTTTTGCTTCCCCCACTCAGGCTGACTTGATTAATCACACTTATTAGGCTTATATACCTAACCCCCCTTTATTGCAGGTTGTAAAATGGACAGATATAGGACCGGTTGTATCCACTAATGACTCAGTACATATGACTCCTCCTTGGAGCTTAGAGGGGCCCTCTCATCCTGAGGACGAAGGAAGATTAATTAACATTCCTCTAGGCTATAAAATCCTTCCTTTATGCATGGGCCCAGCAGAATTATGTATTAATGTTAGTCGACAAATGTGGGCTTTCATCCTGCCTCCAAAAAAGAACTTCCACACATTGTTTAGACCGTTTACTGCCCTGTCCTTTTATGAGAACCATGTCAATACTACCAGCACTCTAGGACAAGGACAGAAGTTGGAATATAAGGGGTTTACTTAGAAGGATTTTAAATATATTCCTGTTTATTGAGATAGATGTCAAGCTAAATCATGGAAATTCATGTTTGTGGCCAATTACAGCACTGTTGATTGGGGACCCTATGGTATGTGGTTATCTAACTGCTCAAATGATATTAACAGTCCTATGTGTGATTATGTTACTCAAGTAACATGGAAGATTACCAACAGTTCAATGGAATACTTCCATGACAAAGGACTCCTTGGCTGGCTTGATGGTCGAATGGCACCTCCTCGCCCTCAAATTGTCCTCAATAAACAAATTGGGCCTGAGCAATGGGACATTTGGAAACTTGCTACAAATACTGAAAACTTGGAACCTGGACTGGATATTTCACAGGGACCAGTCATAGTCATAGTAACTATTCCTTTCATTATAATCATTCATATTTTATACAAGCTTGCGTTCTCTTTCCATTATCACCATAGGAAACTTACAATTTAATAAGACTTTACATTCTGTGACTTGTATAGATTGCAAATTGTATACTTGTCTTAATTCCTCTATTTCTCTAAAAACACAAATCCCTTTTGATTCTTCGATCTCAACGTAATCTGTGGTGGCCAGCAGATCTCCAACGACCCTGGAAAGAGGATCCCAGTTACTCACTAAATTACTCTGATGATCTAAGCGATTAATTAGATGCTTGATTCTTGGCATTTTGGGGTTAATAGCCATTTGCACCACTGCCGCTGTCACAGACACTGCTGTACAAACTTCAATTCAAAGCTTTAATAAAAATTGGATTAAAGATGTTCATACCATATGGGTCACTCAGGTTCAGAAAGATGAAAAAGTTCAAGATAAAATTCAAGAATTAAAAAACAGCCATCCAATGGGTTGGAGATCAATTAATAGATTTACAAAAACAAGTATTATTAAATTGTGATTGGAATTCTACTCAATTTTGTATCACTTATCTTCGGTTCAACCATAGTGCTTACAATTGGGAAAAAAATCAAATTTCATTTTCAAAATATGCATAATAATGCTTCCTTAAATGTACAATTGTTGCAAAAGGAACTCCTTGAAACCTTCTATAAGAGTCTACCCTCTTCCAATAAGTCGGAAACCTTAGCTGAACAGCTAGCTGATCAATTATCTGGGCTAGACCCTCAAAGATGGTTTCAAGGTACTACACATAGTATTAGATATGGAACTATAATGCTGATAATTATCCTGGTGATTATAATCTTAACATACCAATGCCCTTCAACTAAAATTGTTCAAACTAAACAAACTCACTTGCTCAGGGCCTTTTTCACACAAGTATCTACAGTCATCCCCAATTATGAAAAAGTAAAAAAGGGGGAACTGTCAGGGGACATTCAACTTTAAAGGATCCAACATGATATTTTCTTCTTTTGTGTGCCATTTCTCAAGGACTCTATTCTTTATCAGTTCCTGGAAAACAGGAAAGAGCAGAGCTGCATGGAGTTCTCAGGACTGCGGTCATGAGAAAGAGCATCTGCTTGGAATCCATTCAGTGACCTTTTACTTGAAGGTAATCTGTTCAGTTATGCCCCTCTTCCTCAGGATATGGAATGCTTTCTGGCCCTTTTAAGATTGTTATTTGCTTCGCTTTGTTTTTCCTCAATGTTTTTACTGCCTAAAGCTGCCTTGTATAAAGATATATAAACATGCACCCTTGTTTCACTCGAGACTTGGGTCCCCTGCTTCCTTCTTCTCGTCGACTCCATTCCTCAGGTCCTGGTCTACAAAGACCATGACAGCTCTGTCTTCAATTTCCACAAATAAGAGTAACTCTTCTTTAATCATACATACAACAGTTATTTCTAGCCAATGGAGAACATGACCCTATTCCTATGCATTGTTCCTAGCACACCATTAGTCCTTGGTAACTGTCCCTCTCCTCCTACGAAAAGCCCAGGCCTTTTAACATCTTGCCTACTCTGTTCAAGGTCAGTTGGTAGAACATTATGTTTTATAACAGGCTGGACTATGTACAGAAGGGCTTCCTGATCCTACTGACCGTGATGAGTCACGTCCTAGTTTTACATTATTTTCTCCCCTCCCTGTTGCTAATTCACACACGCTATTGAATTTTGTAATTCAGGCTGTGTGTTTTTCTAGGGAACATGGATGTGAATGAATTGTATCTAATGAAGTTGGTCCCTTCATCTCATTGATTCCTTCCCAGCGACCATCGTGAAACGCAGGTAGCAAATGCATTTGATCAATGTATTACCAAAGCCAAGCTCTTAGAGCTCACCACACAACAGGCCAATAAACTGAGAGACTACTTGTTGGGCAAGGAACAGTGACTTTATTCAGAAAGCCAGGAGAAAAAAGACGGCAGCCTACTGTCCCAAAGAATCATCTTTGCTGAGGTAGAATTCGGGTTTCTTTTGCATGAAAAGATCTCTATAGCTTCTCTTGAAATATGGACTTATTGCAGTTGCTGAGTACCTGAACTAAAGTCATCAGAGAATACATATAGTGAAAAAGGTAAAGGATTTGCCACAAGCACTGAATCTGGGAAGTACAGCTCCACTATGTTCCTATCTTGTGACTTTTGGGTAAGATCCATACCACACACATTACATTGCTGTGTGTTTTCTCCAGGATAAGTAGTCTGATACTACCGGTGAGATGTGAGGATAGGGTTATTATTATTTTTTAACATTGCTGAAATTGGTGAGGAATCTTTCTAGAATGAATTCATGTTCTAATACCTGACTCATCAATACATATATGTCTGGCTTCTATCCAGTATGAATTTTCTTATGAAGCCTAAGATATTGCCACAATCATGATATTTGTATGGTTTCTCAGTAGGATGAATTCTTTGAGCAACAGTAGGGTGTGAATTTTGAAGACTTCTACCATATACCACATTCACATGAGTTTCTCTCATGCATGGATTTTCTGAGGTTTAGTGAGTGCTGAGACGTGAGTAAAGGATTTTCCACACTCGAAACATTTGAAAGGTTTCTCTATATGTATTCTCCAATGTTTTTTAAGGAGTGAATATTTACTGAAGTAATTGCCACACTCATTACATCTGAAAGGTCTCTCTCCAGTATGAATTCTCCAGTGAAGTTGAAGATGTGGTTTTTGACCGAAGACTTTTCCACTCATCACATTTGTACGGTTTTTCACCAGTAGGAACTGTCTGATGACTTAAAAGGGTTGATTTTACATGAAAGGTCTCGCCATACTCATCACATTTGTAAACTTTTCTCTCCAGTATGAACTGTCTGATGCCTTAAAAGGGTTAACTTTAGACGAAAGACCTTGCCACACTCATCACATTTGTAAGGTTTCTCTCCAGTATGAAATGTCTGATGACTTAAAAGGGTTCACTTTTCATGAAAGGCCTTGCCACACTTATCACATCTGTAAGGTATCTCTCCAGTATGAACCGTCTGATGACGAGCAAGCTTTGAATTTTGGCCGAAGACTTTTGTCACATATATCACATATAAATAGTTTCTTTCCTGTATAAATTTTCTTATGTCTCCTGAGGTATGAGATGTCAGTAAAGGCCTTGCCACACTCATCACAAGGTTTCTCTCCAGTATGAACGGTCTGATGACTTAAAAGGGTTGACTTTACACGAAAGGCCATGCCACACTCATCACATTTCTAAGGTTTCTCTCCAGTATGAACTCTCTGATGACTTAAAAGGGTTGACTTTTCACGAAAGGCCTTGCCACACCCATCACATTTGTAAGGTTTCTCTCCAGTATGAACTGTCTGATGACTTAAAAGCCTTGACTTTACACGAAAGGCCTTGCCACACTCATTACATTTGTAAGGTTTCTCTCCAGTATGAACTGGGTGATGACATAAAAGGGTTGACTTTAAACGAAAAGCCTTGCCACAATCATCACATTTGTAAGGTTTCTCACCAGTATGAACTGTCTTATGCCTTAAAAGGGTTGACTTTTCACGAAAGGCCTTGCCACACTCATCACATTTGTAAGGTTTCTCTCCAGTATGAATTGTCTGATGACTTAAAAGGATTGACTTTACATGAAAGGCCTTGCCACACTCATCACATTTGTAAGGTTTCTCTCCAGTATGAACTCTCTGATGCCTTAAAAGGCTTGACTTTAGATAAAAGCCCTTAACACACTCATCACATTTGTAAGGTTTCTCACCAGTATGAACTGTCTGATGACTTAAAAGGCTTGACTTTAGATGAAAGGCCATGCCACACTCATCACATTTGTAAGGTTTCTCTTCAGTATGAACTCTCTGATGCCTTGAAAGGCTTGACTTTACACAAAAGGCCTTGCCACACTCATCACATTTGTAAGGTTTCTCTCCAGTATGAGCTGTCTGATGACTTAAAAGGGTTGACTTTACACGAAAGGCTGTGCCACACTGATCACATTTGTAACGTTTCTCTCCAGTATGAACTGTCTGATGACTTAAAAGGTATGACTTTTCACGAAAGGCCTTGCCACACTCATCACATTTGTAAGGTTTCTCTCCAGAATGAACGGTCTGATGACTTAAAAGGGTTGCCTTTAGTCGAAAGGCCTTGCCACACTCATCACATTTGTAAGGCTTCTCTCCAGTATGAAGTGTCTGATGACTTAAAAGAGTTGACTTTACACGAAAGGCCATGCCACACTCATCACATTTGTAAGGTTTCTCTCCAGTATGAACTCTCTGATGACTTAAAAGGGTCGACTTTTCACGAAAGGCCTTGCCACACTCATCACATTTGTAAGGTTTCTCTCCAGTATGAATTGTCTGATGACTTAAAAGACTTGACTTTAGACGAAAGGCTGTGCCACACTCATCACATTTGTATGGTTTCTCTCCAGTATGAACTGTCTGATGACTTAAAAGGCTTGACTTTACACCAAAGGCCTTGCCACACTCATCACATTTGTAAGGTTTCTCTCCAGTATGAACCGTCTGATGACTTAAAAGCCTTGACTTTTCACCAAAGGCCGTGCCACACTCATCACATTTGTAAGGTTTCTCACCACTATGAACTGTCTGATGCCTTAAAAGGGTTGACTTTAGACAAAAGGCCTTGCCACACTCATCACATGTGTAAGGTTTCTCACCAGTATGAACTATCTGATGCCTTAAAAGGGTTGACTTTTCATGAAAGGCCTTGCCACATTCATCACATTTGTAACGTTTCTCTCCAGTATGAACCCTCTGATGACGAGCAACGTTTGATTTTTTGCTGAAGACTTTGTCACATATATCACATTTAAATAATTTCTTTCCTGTATGAATTTTCTTATGTCTCCTGAGGTTTGAGCTGTGAGTAAAGGCCTTGCCACGCTCATCACATTTGTAAGGTTTCTCTCCAGTATGAACTGTCTGATGAC